>NW_009629243.1:0-11391 GCF_000690535.1 Cariama cristata | reverse complement strand
TTCCCTTTCTTTCAGAAGCTTTCCTTGGAAGCTATTAACCACCTCTTTGCCACAAGAGGAAAAGCAAAAAACCCAAAGCCAGTTATTTTGCCTGGTGAATTCCTATTTCTTCTGCTGCTTTTCTTAAGACCCGAATGAATTGCCTTTTGCAGCCTTCAATCTGGATGAACTGGCTGCGTATCTGTTTTAATACTTTGACTTCTGTCACATGGCAACATGACAGCAAGAGGAGGAAAGCACAAGCTTTCGTGTATCTTCATGTGCTTTTTGTCCATAACATAGAAAATTTGCTATAAATCATCTTATCTAAGATTAAAACCATCTAATCTAATTAAATCTATTCTAAGATACAATATCCAAGTACCAAGTTATAGAGAGCTGGTTGTCTTATGCTGTAGGGTAGGATTCATACCAAAAAAAGCACAATGCAACCCCTCGCACCCCAAATCACTCTCTCCAAACAGGTTAACTGAAACAAAATGGTTTTCTTAGTTTTACATGTCTGTATTTTAAAGAATGTAACAAAAATTAAAATGCAACTTCAAACACTGAGTCTAGGTTTTTCTAAAACAGATGGTTAAATTCAGATCTTCAATTAAAATTTGGCAAATTTCTACCCAGAAAATTAAATTTACTTCCAAAAAAATGTTTCAACAAGAATTTTTTAAATTGCCTTAATTTTTATAACTTTTATAATTGCTGTAACGTCAATGTAAATGTTGTAGTGTAAATGTACCGTCTGTGAAAAGTTTCACTCAGAAATACTGTTTAGAGGCTTCACAATTACAAACCACCGTTATAACAAATAGCTCAAACTGTCCTTTGAACCACCACAGCACGGGAACCCAACGCCCAGCGCAAGCTGCCCACTTTCTTTTCCCACTAATACGACTGGTTACTGGTCTGTGAAACACTGGTTTCGCCACTCACTGGAAATCAGTTTAACCCAAACATTAACTCCAAAACACGGCAGTTGTCAAGACGTTCCCGAACGCTCTCCGAGAGGGATCCGCAGCACGTTTTCGCTCCCTCCTCTTCCTGCCTCGTACGCTGGGCTCTCTGGCTGCCTCTCCATCGAGACAAAGGAGTAAGACGAGGTCTGACGGCCTCGCACCAGACTGCAGACATATGACCTACCTTCCTCTCATCCATCCCACTTTTCATAGAAGAATGGTGCCAACTCCTGCCTACCCATTACAGCACAGAGAGAGGAGGGAAATCCTAAGAGAAACACCTTGCATTCCCACAATTAAAACAAACGGAACACTCTACCTTTATATTCTCCTTCCCTGCCTATCCAAAAGAAATAGGGTAAAGCAGCCTGCTCTAGTGAGAGATGTCCCTGCCTGTGGCAGAAGAGTTGGACGAGATGATCTTTAAAGGTCCCTTCCAACCCAAATCATTCTGTGATTCGATGAACAGCTGATGGTTGTGCACCAAATACTTTTCCTAAAATTGGGACATTTCAAAGGATATAGCAACTTTGCCGGCTTTGAGCCATCATTTGCATGCGGGTAGCTTTTTAGTGCTGGCTACCAATGTTTATTTTATTCCCCTTTCTAGGGAAAGGGCTCTCCCTTTCTCTCTGTAGTGCTTAAGATACCACATAAATGCTGACGCTATACTGACAGGATATGAAAATACTCTAAAGGACTAAGACTCCTCTCTTTTCCAAGTGGCCACTGTGGGTTTGGGCTGGAGGTTCATGGTGTTCGCTTTGATCAGAGGTTCACTTCAAAAGAAGAAAGCTGAAAGTTCATTAAGTAAAAGCATTTTTGCTTGTTTGTAAAAGAGCCAATTATTTCCAGCATTTGAATGGACTCTGAAGCCCAGTTTGCATTCATAATTGACTAATGCCTCATCTAGGACATTAGTTCAAAACACCTTAGCAATTAAAACAATGCAGAAATCTCACAAGTTATGAAATAGCAGGCTTTAAATACCCAAAATGATATTCATTTTTGGAGTTTCAGAGGCCCACAGGCCTAGATGTCTGTAAATATAAAACACATTTAGAAAGAACTAGGAGATCTCCAATTTTTTGCACAAACAAAAGCACATCAACACAATTATGATTAATTTTCATCATAAGCTTTGTCAGAAGATTATGCTGAGTCACGCTGTTTCTTATTATTACTGAGGGATCAGTATTGCATACTAAAGATGTATCTACACGTTCGCAGGTGTATTTTCACACTAATTTGACCCCTACTGGGCTTTAAGCCAGAGAGGTAAATAAAAGGAATGTATAATACAGGAAACTGCAGCAGCAAAGTCACCGAGTGATAAAGAGAGCTAAAGGCTTGTGTTTTCATGATGCACAAAAAGTAGAAGCAAAATAGTATTTGATAAAGGCAACTTAGGAAGGAAAGCAGAGAGTCACGTGGAACACGCAAATAAGATGTTCATAATTTTGAGACACAGAGAGAAGACAGACAGTGCCAGTCCATAGAATGGTTTGGGTTGGAAAGGACCTTTAAAAATCAGGTAGTGCAACCTCAACCCTGGTCCTGCAGGATGGATTTTTACCAGGGGTGGTTTGGGTGGCATGGGGAGGGGCTGTACTGCTCTGGAGGAACAGTCGGAGATACAGCTCTTACCAAGAGTGAAAGTGGCAAATTTAAAAGGAAGCTGGAAAATCACCAGGGGAGATATCTGGTATTACGATGCCAAGGGGTACCCTGTACTCCATCTGGGTGCTTCTCCTAGCTGTTTGGACAGAAAGCTCTTTGGAGGAGATGTAATAGGTGTAATTCTCAGGTGTGCAAGTAAAAGGGCTGACTGTGTGAAAGCAGCTATATGGGGATGACTTCTGCACTTACTGCCAAATGAATTCCTCCGTGGTCTTCATTGACCGAAGGCCAGTCAGCCCACCCTGCAGAGTCAATCTTTTTATCGTTGGTCACCTCCCATGGACGTAAACGGCCCCTTATTCCTCACAAACACACAAACTGATGCACTACCAGCTGGCGTCCACAAATAGCCAAAACAGAACAAAGTTACCCTAAGGTGAATTATTTTCTGTCAGAATAAAGCAGTTCAAAAGCAACCCCACAATTCAGATCCAAACAAAAGCCTGTGCGTCTTTTTGTCTTCTATTTATAACACTTAGAAAGCGGCATGTGCAGCTGGATTACAATTCCTTCCTTTTACCATCTGCTGCAATTTAGCTTTTCAGCTGCCTGAACGACCCGCACGGTCTGAAGCTGCCTGATGGAAGGATTTACTGGGACGGGCTGTGTTTACACAGGCGAGGAGGTACTACCAGCCGACTTATCAACAGGCACAGTAATTTCTGTGGTCACCATTTGCACAGCTGTAACAACAAAGGAAGATACTATCATTTGATAGGCACTATTTATTACTCAAATACTAAAGCATGGTTTATGAATCCTGTCCCTTAAAGAAATGCCAGCATATATAAATGGCACCTGGGAAATGGGATCTAACTATGACCCTGAATAGCTATACACCACGAAACACTAATTTAACTACTAAAAAATAATCTCATGAATGTGTTTTGAGGTGACACCAGGAAAAAATAGAAATCTTTTAATTGTTGGTATTTAACTCATTTCTGGGCTTCGAAGTATGTCTTGACAAGCTGTAAGGTTTGGATTTTAAGCGCTTGAAAGTCAGTCATTTGAAATGTGTGGCCACGCAGCCAAGTTGCTGTTGTTTAAACAATGTGATACTGTGAGATCTCTAGACAGGCTCTGCTTCAGTTAATATTCATCAGACCTTCCCTTGGAGCCTAGGTTTACCAGCACTGCTCTGGAAACAAACCGCCCTTGCCGCTGAATTGCAAGGCCATGGGTCAAGTTTCTAGGCTGCAATGTAGCGCACACGAGCTCTTTCCCAAAGAAATGTACAGGAATAATGAATGAATCTGCTAAGAAAATACAGTTCAGAAAAGTTAGGAATAATTAATCCCATAAACATTGGCATTTTACTAATCAAACATGCTGTGCCACAAACCTTTTTCCACATAATAAATTTTAATTCACAAGGCCATGGCAGCAATCTTAATGAAGATTAATTACTGCAGTCCCTTCCATAAAGCCCAGTGCAGCTTCTTTCTTACTTGCTGTCAGAATGCTACGACACATAGAAATGGTAATGAAAATATATCGTGTTGTGTTATCTCCTGCATCTGGACAGGTTGGATCGATGGGCCGAGGTCAACTGTATAAGTTTCAACGACACTCAGTGCTGGGTCCTGCACTTGAGTCACAACCACCCCATGCAACGCTACAGGCTTGGGGAAGAGTGGTTGGAAAGCTGCCTGGTGGAAAACGACTTGGGGGGGTTGGTTGAGAGCTGAATGTGAGCCAGCAGTGTGCCCAGGTGGCCAAGAAGACCAACAGCATCCTGGCCTGTATCAGCAATGGTGTGGCCAGCAGGACCAGGGCAGTGATCGCCCCCCTGTACTCGGCACTGGTGAGGTCGCACCTCAAGTGCTGTGCTCAGTTCTGGGCCCCTCACCACAAGAAAGACCTTGAGGTGCTGGAGCGAGTCCAGAGAAGGGCAACGAAGGTGGGGAAGGGTCTGGAGCACAAGTCTGATGGGGAGCAGCTGAGGGAGCTGGGGGGGGTTTGGTCTGGAGAAGAGGAGGCTGAGGGGAGACCTGATCGCTCCCTACAACGACCTGAAAGGAGGGGGTAGCCAGGTGGGGGTCGGTCTCTTCTCCCAAGTAACCAGTGACAGGATGAGAGGAAATGGCCTGAAGTTGCACCAGGGGAAGTTTAGATTGGATATTAGGAAGAATTTCTTCACCAAAAGGGTTGTGAAGCACCGGAACAGGCTGCCCAGCGAAGTGGTGGAGTCCCCATCCCTGGAGGTATTTAAAACACGTGTAGGTGTGGTGCTTAGGGACATGGTTTAGTGGTGGGGTGGGGAGTGCTAGGTTTATGGTTCGACTCAATGATCTTAAGGGTCTTTTCCAACCGAAACGATACTATGATTCTATAATTCCCTTAGTGGCCATTCCACTGGTGTAAATCAAAACAGCTCTAAACACTAGCTTTATAAAAAACAATTGCAGGAAAAGGGATGAATAATCTACTTGTAATGAAATACAAAAGACAAGTCTGTCTTGGAGCTGAAATACCATAATGTGGACAAGAAAAAAAAAATTTAATGGAAACCAGACCAGCAAGATAGCATGCTTAATATTTCTTACTATTGCATGGGAAACATACAGAAGATTTGATGGGAAAAAGCACTGAAACCAACCATCAACATCTCACTTCTGCTCTGAGGTCACCTTTACTTTCTAAAGGCTCTGGTGGACAAATGGCAGTGGACTCAAACCAGATGTCTGAAGCTGTAACAGCACTTTCCTTCCCTGGTCCTGTCACAGACATTGCTGACCATAAAGCAGCAGTACCTGACCCAGCCCTGGACCACCGCAGTTTCAATTCAGTGTATTTGAGCTAAGCAATTTTAGCTTATCTTTATGCATCAGTCTGAAAACTGAAATCATCCAGGGGTTGATTCTCATATGGATCAAGTATCACTGCTCTGGGCCAAAACTGCTCCAGCTGGAGGTGACTGTGGCCGGAATGAAACCATCTGGATTTGCTGTATGTCCCTCTGTCAGAGGCTCAACCTTCTCTGAAACGTGCTGCTGCCTTTGGAGATGCTGCTAACCACCTACCTAACCCTCTCATCCATTTACTTCTCTTCAGCTTCACCTGATACTGACATTCTTCAAATCTGTCCCTCTCCTTTTCTTTTGTGTGACCACTATCATGCTCCAATTGTTGATAGTTAATTTCTGAGTTGCAGACTTTGGGTAAATACTCATCCCATTTCTCCTTAATTCATGCAGATGAACTTGCTGATGACATACTACATTTTTCCCCCTCCCTTTTTTTCCACCTTTCTTATTTTTTAAGGTAATTTCTGTAGGTGACAAGTTTACAGGAACCACAGGAAGGATCTAGTCTCAGCTGCACAGCACAGGTTACCAAATTTCACTAGGAAATTCTACCATCAGGTCCATTTCATACATTGAGCTATATATTGAGTATAACTATTATAAAGATTTTCACGGCATAAGAATATCACATCTCTATCAACAGCAATCCAATGTCTCAATGTCCAATTCTGCAGCTAAACAGTGTGACCAAGCCCTTAAACAGAGACCTTTTACAATGTCTGTCTTACGGTGCCTTTCTGGCCATCACGTTAAGTTCTGGCCTTCACAAAGTCACTAATATGACCTGAATAATACACATTAGAGGGAGCATCGTGATTTGCAGATGAATCATCTTCAAAGACAACCTAGCGTCAACCACATCAAGAATCACATCAAACTTAGCAGGTCAACATCAGGGTCTTGGTAGAAGAAGAAGGTATAAGAAACTGCAATTTGCCCATAATTTTCATAAATAAAGGATGGTACACAACCAAGCAGCACTGAGTGCTGACTTGCACGCTTGTCAGCTGGTGACCAGCCATAAAATCACAAACAAAACAGTACCAGAACTAAGACATTTCTCCTTTCCCCTCATGTCAAAGATCTTTTCCATGCTGATATAAGAGTTAATGTGATCAGTCGCACCTATTAAAGATTTAAAGAAGGTAACAGTGTGGTCAATTGTAACATTGTTCTTCCTCAAGATTTTTATTTAAAGAGGTTGAGGGATTAGAAATCCCAGAAACTTAGTTTGACTGCAAAATTAATATTTAAGAAATCCAGCTGCTTTTCTTCCACCCTATTCGATACACTTAATTTTTTCACCTCATTAACAATTTACATTGATAGCCTTAAACCAAATATGATGAATGTTGCTAGATATACAAAAATTAATCTCATATTACATGCTTGGAGTCATTAATTACTCTGCTTGTAGAGGTATGGCTGGAAGGGAATTTTATTCAAAGGCAAATTTAACTCATGATTTGTATAGCTCCCCCAATTTAAAAAAAAAAATGCTGGGAGGGAGGGAGAAAAGATTAACGGTGTTTTTGACTTCTTAAACCATGGACAGATGGTCTATTTTTAAAGACTGTTAAAGGAAGATACCCTTAGGTCTCCCATACTCACTCTGAATGATCCCTTTTAGAAGCATATTCTTCGCCTTAAAGCAAATAGCATGTAGTGTAGCCCAACATGTTTCTATTTTAATCCAACACTTTGAGCAAAATCTCTGAACTCTGGAAATATAAAACAGAATAGAGTTGTATTTTCTAGTCTCAAAGCCTAATTTCACTGTGTGCTACTCTTGGCTGATGTGGTTTAGTTAAAAATCATTAGGTCAATATTTCCCAGCCCCAAGCACAACTCATCATACAATTCAGTGACAGCTCTAAGAGAGGTGCATGAGGCATGAGTGTTGATTTAACAGAAACACCTCCTTCCCACTGGCAGCAAGATTTCTTGCCTGTTCTTGCATTTATTCTTCTTGATCCACCAGATCCACATCATCCTTCCTCCTCCTTTCATGCACACATCCCCTCCACTTCTTTCCTCCCGCATGCAAAATCAATACCACTTCTCCATGGCCTTACGCTCACCACCAGCCTCTTCAGCTACCACTTTCCTTTACCCATAGGCTTACTGGTCATTCAAATTCTCTTGCTTTTCTTGATTTCCTCTTTTTCCAGCCCTAAATTAATTTCCTTCACTGCATCTTCCTCTTTCAGTTGCACCGCTGCTTTCACAAAAGCCTCCTAAGGAGTACTCAGAGCACCTCACAAGTCTCCAGACATACCTACACTGAGCCTCAAAGCTGACTTCAGAGCTAGAAAACAGACCACTACGTTTTTCACCCACATTCACACATAAAGGAAATGCGGCTTCATCAAACTTGTCTACTGGAAACAGTCCTTGGCCTGTCCTACCACACCGAAATACACTGGGACGTTGCCCAGAAGAGCTCTAGTTGGCACCATCCAAAGTCACAGCAGTTGTGGACAATACGGACAATCATATGCCAGTACTGAAGCCCGCACCTCGGTCAAATCCATTTAGCCTGTAAAGACATGACTGATGTTCCCTAGGCAGGCCCAAGCCAGCACAGGATTAACCACCACATGCTACACTGCACACCGGAGCCGTCGATGGCTCCTAATTCTGACACGCTCCTTTCAGGCACTCCCAGAAATGTAATTTTGTCCTGGACCCTGTCATCTTCCAAATCCATCTATCAGTACATTGTTGCCCGCTGCTCTTGCCCTCATGAGCATCCCACAATTTGTCACTCTCCTCTTCCTTTTGCATACCTGTCCTGGCTGTTCTCACCACTCACTTCAATTTAATTACTGCCCTTAGCAATGACTGACAAATCAACTCCCGGCCTGTCCCTGGCTATGATATAATACCCATTACCTGCTTCTGGAAATCGCTGCTGATAATAAACTCAAAATTGTGGTCTTTGATGTTGCAAGTTTATCTGTAGTACTCTTCCCATTAGAGCACTGCCTAAACTGGTGCGGCCTCTTCTAGAAAGCTCTGAATGTCAGTTCTAGCTAGGTTGTTTGAAACTGCTCTTTGGGTCCTTGTTAACTGCCGTTCAGCTTAAATGCTGGAGAAAAACTTAAAGCAATTTGATTCACTTTCCAAATTTCAGTCCTCTTGCCTTCTTAACAAAGGCTGTGAAAATATCTACTATCCATTGCCCTAGTCCTCCAGCAAACACAGACAAGACTGAAAAGCAGGAAAGTATTCACGCCCATTGTGTAAAGATGGAAAAATGAACACAAACCTTTAAAAATCCCCTTGGAGGAAGTTAAGGGCCTTTCCTATTATTAAAAAGTCAACCAAAAGTGAGGGCAAACAACTGAGACCAGTACTGTGTCCTGAAGTTGACAGAGGCTGGTGCCTCTGTGAAGTGGCAAGAAGCTTCAAGTGATAGTAGATAGCAAGGGAAAGCTTAAACCCCCAAACTGTATCAAAGAGATTCCAAACTGATATCATCCAGATTATAACCCCCAGAGCACTAAATGGACATGATGGATTTACACAAACATTTTACTTAAGGAAACAAAACCAAATTGCAACTTTGCAGTCATAAAATGAATGCCAAAAAAATGTAACTGTGTAAGTCAACAGGACTCGCATGGCAAGAACATGCAGATACTGCCTGTGAAAATTGTAACAAAATTTATGTTTTAATAGTTTCCTGACAAGACCACCTTTTAAAAAACTGAATAATGATGAGATTTTAAATGGCCATCAAGTACATTTTCAAACAGGCAGAAGGACTTAAATCCATGTATCATCTTAAAGAAATTATAATATAAAATGTTTTTTGTTTGATGAGCCACGGTGTTTCCTATTCAAAATCTGAAATACGATTTTTAGACAAATTAGCTTCCACGCATGACTAAGTTCCAAAGACTAAATAAAATCCAACCTTCCAAATAAATGATCCTTTGCCAGGCTCAAGGGAAAATTCATAATTTAAAAAAAGAAAATTTCATTGGTAAAACCCTCCCAGATTTTAAACTGTATTTCAAATACACGGACACGATGTAGACAGCAATGTACCATGGAAAAACGTTCTAATATTGCACTTTCTTCTAAAGTCACCTCCAAACATAGCCCAAACAACATATTTAAAGTACACTTAGTAAATTAAAACCTGACAAGCCTTAATACATGGCAGAAAAAAATCCATATCTCAACTCCAGTTGAATCATAAATATACAGTGTATTTTTTGTGCTCAAAGTTACTCTCTTCAGCCCAAATTACATTCAAGACTAATCTCCCTGGGATAGCTGAAATGCTGTAAACATCGAAGTTCCAAGAAAATATTCCTCAAAAAAGTAACTCAAGTAAGGACAAGTCCAATAAAATGGAAAACTCAAAAAAGGATTAAACTGTGTCTACGTGGTATTAAATGTACATGTGTAAACCTGGCATGCTGAAAACAAGAAAAATATTTTAAAAATTCAGTTACTACATGTGATTATTTGTAGTTTGAAAGGGAATGCTATCTGTCTAGAGGATGGAGTACTCAATGGGCCCTCTGGGTGCCTGAATTTTATTCCCAGACTTGTGTCACTGCCATGATCTTAGGACAAGTTACTACATGACTCAAAATTCCTGCCTACAAAAATCATATTGACCTTCTTTGTCAAGTGTTTTGAGATTTGTCGAGGAAAATACTTTGTCAGAAATTATTACTACATTCCTGTTTTCCTTTTTTGTATGTTCTTTCCTTTCCAATCTACTTCACAGGAAGGGGAAATGACCAAGGCCCTAGGCCATCTTTGAGTCTTGGCTCTCCTTGAGAGCAGACATGCTGTCTTCAGGGGGCCAGATCAGCCATCAGTTCCAAAAAACTGCCAAAAATCTGTCCATCTCTGTCAACTTTTATTCCTAAAGCTTAGCTAATCTTGAACGCAGCTGACATCTTTGGGGAAAGGATCAATACAAAAAGTGATATATGAATACATGAAAAAAGACAGAAGTGATCTCCCCTAGATAAATGGTTACTTAATGATACTGAAAGTAAACTAGACAAAAATCCCAATTTTAAACTGACTGACCCCATAACTTTTTCAAAATACTTCTTAAGTAGTTATGCTACAAAACATTGTATTATCAAGATAGCTAAGCGTAGCTAAAGTTACAAGTTGAAATAATGCAAAATCTTTAAGAAATACGGCACTAAAACACTACCTTTTTCCTACAGAAAGTATGCAACAACTTAGCAGTAATTAGGAAATGCCTGAGGTAATTAAATATTTAACAGGTAGTGTTATGAGGTTTCCTATACTCAGTTGCTGGTAACTCCTTCCCACCAGCTCAGTTGTCCATCAGCTTAATGGATTGTCCATCAGCTTAATGGATTCCAGGAATCTGTCCTTCAGCAGCAACATATACACCAATAAAGGCGGCAAGTGTCGCCCAGTGTCCAACCACTTACCAAAGCTTTACTTCAGACTTTCTCAATAAAATCTTGGTTTTACTCCTTCCAAGAAACATACTACCAGTAACTATTAAGATTCCCTCTCTACTTTGTTACCTGCAGCAATGCATTACTAGAGAGATCAGCTCAGAGTTTGCTCTCAAAGGCAAAATGACAGAACCAGCACTGCTATGGACCCAGACGGAGAACCACTGGTATCCTGAAATACTTCTCTTCGCACCTCCACTAAACGGCCTACATAAACGCAGAATTGCTAAATACACTTTTCTTCTGGTCCTTCTCTCATAGCTAACATTAGACCAAACAGATATGGCCCCTTCCAACAAAACAAGGTTTTACAGGATTCTCTAGTGCAAATTGCTGCCTTATATCTGTGATTTACTCATCAGAATCTCATATACTAAAAAGACAATATTAACCATATTACTGATGTTACCTGTGGGAAGCCGAGAATAAAGTTTCATCGTATTAACCTGGATCCACTATGTTTGCGTGGCAAGGTTT
>NW_009629242.1:69342-93099 GCF_000690535.1 Cariama cristata | reverse complement strand
TCTGAAGATTTTTGTCTATATTAAAATAAAGTCTACTCTTAAGGTCTGCAGCATTAGTCTTCCAAAATCTCTTATTTGTTATTAGCAAGTTACTAATGGGGAAAAGTCATATTCACTTAGAAAGGAAACTTCCCAATAGAAGTTCAAAACTTTTGTTTGTAAGGAGACCATGTTATCAGAACCGTATTTTCATGTTCTAACCAAGACTTGGCTCAACTCCAAGTGATATTTTTGTTGCTGTTGTTGTCTGGTGGCTGACAACCTCCCAAAAATGTAGGCAATCAAACGACATAGTAAGGAGTCCAGAATGAGCAAGATTCACTGCTGCTTTTCTCCAGTGGTAAAAAGCTCTCTACTGAAATGTGAAGTACTGATACTATGTGGCATTTTTTTTGTCTTGTTTTTCTTTGGCAGACCTTTAGTAATTACCATCTAATTACTCACAGCACAGTAATAGCGTTCAAGACAGCTGTATAGAAATAGAAGAAAAACATGTAGGTTTGCATATCTTTTAAGTGAGCTCAAAAAGCCCTCTATCATCCTGCTATGCCTTGTATCATCCTGCTAATGTGGTGGCACAGCCATGTAGATGGGTATCGGTACTTAAGCAAATTGCTGTATCACGGAATTTGACTTTAGAATGAACAAAAACCTACAGATGGGTATAAATCCTCTGCTGTTACAGTGGGGAGATCTAGCCAGATTTATTTCTTCATTCTTCTCTCCAGTATTTCACCCTTAAACAGTTTTCCTGAGCCACAAAGAAGGGAGATTAGGAGATTAGCATTCCTCGATGAGGATTGTTGGTTATCCTTACCGGTGTTTAGACCGCAATGTCCTTCGTGCATCACTAAGTGGGACCATTCCCTGCCTGGGAGGCAAACTGCACCTTGTTAATCAGCTTGTAAGCTTAGCTGATTATAAACTCTTCATGAATTTACTGTGAGGTAAACTTTCTTCCATGCCAGGTTGGTGGGAATGTATCATTTCCTTAGTATACACTCAAAGCTATATCTGAAATTAATGTAAAAATTATCCCTCCCACAGTTTATACAAGCATAGAAATGAAAACAGTATTATGCAGTTCATTAATAGCTCTGGCTCTTTCCTACGTACAGTGATAACCAACTACTCCAGGGGCATGGAGGGAGTGACTTTTGGGAAATTCTTTCCAGGGATATGTGGATGGGGGAATTGGGGGGTGGAGAATGTTTTATAACATTTTATAACTATTTTCATCAGAAAAGCAATATGCATTGTGCTGCAAATAGTCTATAAATATCCTTGCATGGGTGAATTTTTATTTTTTTTTTTTAAGCTTAGGAAGGGTTTTAGGGCATAAGGTAGGAGGAACTTTAAATTGTTTTCACGGTATGTCCCAAAGGGATTTTAATATCTTGTTTGATCTGAGAAAGTTTTTCTTTCTTTAATTGTTCACTACCACTGACATAGCTGATTAATAAAAACAGAGCTGCAGAAATAGTAACAATTAGTACCAATAGTGCTGTGCATCTAATTACATAGCAAACATACAGTTTATCTTACTGTTTACCCATTAAATGGTTCCCTTTCTCAGATAAGCACAGCTAATCGAATGACTTGCTAGATCACACAGTGAATCAGAGGCAGAGCTGTGGAAACAAGTTTAAGGGCATGAAGCTACAAATACTTATGACTATGAGTAACTTTACTCTTGGGAGTATTTCAGTTGACTCCAGGAGGGATTATGTAGGGTAATAAGCTCTGAACTTCATGGAAAGTGTTTGCAGGACTGGTCCCCAAGCATATTCAATTGCAGTCTTCACATAAAATCACATAAATTTGTAGTCAGGGGCTTTTAATAAACGTATTCTATGCCATAAATTACTTTCTGAGAAGGATTTTTAAAGGCGTAATTTTACAGCATTGACCTCCAATAGACTCATAACATTCTATCATGTTAAATGTATATTTAATAGCTTCAAACCTTTTATATTAGTGGTCCAGTGGGCCTGAAGGACTTAGGACTGCAACAACCTGTTGTGTCAATGGATATTTAGAGAGGTTTAAAAAACACAGATTATTGACTTTATTATTGATGCAAAGGAGCCATTATATCCTATCAGGCAATTAAATGCCCTTTCATAAAGAGCTCATTGCATGGAGACTGAATTTATGGAAATTATGAAACTTAATGGCTCTGTAGAAATCATTACATCAGGTCTGAATCACTTTTTGGGATATTATTATTTATTTTCACATTCATAATTGTAGTAAAGGGAAATTCAGGAATTTTCTAGTAAATTGCAAATATAAAGATGTAGATACAGAGGTTGCTGTATTAATTTAAACACATCCTAAAGAGAAATGTACTTGCATGATTTCCTCCTTTCCTTAAAGGTACAAAGTTAAACCAGCCCAGTGAAAAAAGATGGCTGTATTTTGATAGCTTTTGTAAATCCAGAATGTGCCAGGTTATAATTTACAATTTTAATTTTCATTTCTATATCTGATTTATGAACACTTACCCACACTTCATCCCTTTCTACTAGAGCCATAATTTTGCGCCGGTTATTCTGACATATATTTTATAGCTAATGAAGGATTTTGGATGTATCCACATACAACATGGCATTGAAGCTGGAAATTGCTCTGCTGTCTTCACTCGAATCCCTTTGTAAATTCAGTCCTAAATTCAACCTCCCACTGAGGTCTCTCTGGTTTGCAGTTTTTTCCCCTTCTAACCATATGTACTACCCAGATGTGTTCCCAGAGTTTGTTTTTTTTTTTCTTTTTAACACCTAAGTATTTAAAGTTATTTGATGTACAACACAAAAGAGTAGAAAATATGAGAAGTGCTTCACGAAAAATGCACCACAAGAATGCTAGACTTTTGCAACAGTTTGTTCCCTAGTCAGGGTAACACATCACATTTCTGGAAATGAAGCTGCACCCATGTCAAAAATAGCTACATCACTAAAACCCCTTAGTTGACACTCTCAGATGCTGAACCCATCCGAAGAGCTGTCTCTTAATCATCTGTTAGGGTGTTGCCCATCAGCTAGTGCTTTTTAAGGGTCTAGGCAATCAGGATTTTACACTGCATGTGGCAGGTGCATGTATTTGAGTTTTGGGACTGTGAAGCTGCAGCATACCTGCTACCTATCCGTCCATATGCTCTCCTCTCTTTGTGGGCAGGCTGTAACAAAAGATCTGCACTGAAGCTCACAGATAAGACATACAATCTCTATCAACATTCACGTTTTATCCAGGTCCATACAGCCGACAGCAGCAGTGACTACAGGGACAAGAAGTCTGTGTTTCTCTGTTTCATTGAGCCTACAGTACAAAGTTCTTGCTGTATTGTGAGACAATTATCTGCTTTTTCTTGTGGCTTTACTAGAAATTTTACTGTAGCTCCATTCAGTCTTTGCTCTCTCATCTCTTCTTGTTTGGCAAAAGAGGAAAATTCAAGGAAGGTCATATTACTACAGCCTGTGCTGCATAGTCCCTGGGTAGGCGAAGTGTTCAGATTGACTAACTATAATTAAAATGAGAATAAAAACCTTTGCTTATGTTCTTGGATTTATCATTGCAAACATTGGCTTTTGCCTTTGGCAAAATCATGAAAGCACAGGAATGTCATTGTGCTGCCAATAGCACTATTTTGCCCCTACCTAAGTAAAGTTTTCATAAATATCCTCATATAAGTAAAGCCAGGTTTACCTACGTTACAGGTTTACCTATATTACTAAGTTGCCTTGATTCATTTAACCTTTTACAGTGTCCCCAACTCTGTTATGGCTGATGTATATGCTGAAGCATAGGTGCCTGTATATATCTTGGTAGACTCGGGGGTAGCACTCATAAATGAAGAAAATCACTAGACAGAGACAGTGCTTCATAAACCATCAGTTTAAGGGAGTACTTAAGATCACAGTTAACTTTAGGAATCTCTTTAGTTTCTGTTCAAAGTCAATGGTGAGACTTATTCCTAACTTTGAATAAGGCCTTTTGTAGAATAATAATTAAAACAAAAATTTTAAAAATGTTTTTCCACCTTATACCCACTTTCTTACTGCAGGGGCTATATGTTAGATAGTAATAATGTTATAGTTCAATATAAGTAATTTCTCTGTTGTTACTGTGAAGAAGCTTTATAGACCACTACAAAATGATTTAAGGCCCTTGAAATGTTTGTTTTCAACTCTTTCATTTTAATTTTTTTTTTTTAATCAAAGATGTGCCATAATTGTAAAATAAATTCTTTTGTAGAAAGAGACTGTAAAAAAGTCCCTGAAGTGCTTCACTTTGATGAGCTTTGTTAGTCAAGGTAGAGGGCTCTGTAAGTCACAAGCATAATCACCTGATTTTGCTCTTGTTGAAATCAGTGGCAAAACTCTTCTAGGTTTCAGTGGCAGCAAAACTGAAAGGAACTGCTGTGCTTTACTTTATTGTTCCATTTTCTGATTAACATCTTAAACTGCATTTTGATCATGTAGTTTCTACTGACAGAGAATGCCTGATGGTGTTTTGTTGATCTTCTGAGAGAACAACAGCTCGTCTTGATGCTCAGCCAAGGCATCTATCATTTAGCTGTCCCTTTCAGTTACCGTGTTGAGAATGCAGCACAGCCCTGGCTCAGAGTGCCTCCACTCCATCTGGTGACCTGTCAGAAGAGCTCTTCGACCTCTTTCCTTTCAGGATGCAGCAACGAATTTTTTGCCTGCGCAAAATATGTTTTTAACTTTTTATATTGAGTACATTTAACAGGTCAGACTCCAAAATAAGGCTACTGTCCTTCAAAAAGTTACTGTGCACCAGTTTAGCCACAACAACTGTCCAGAAGAGGTATTCTTAGCCTGCAGAAAGTATCATGTCATTTAACAGTCCCAAATGTTAATGTTAGGAAAAAAAAAAGTCATGTTAACTTATGTTTGCTGCAATGAGTAGTAATGAACAAGTGCTGAAGTCTAGCTAACGTGTATCAATTTGACTAAGAGCTTTAGCCATTTTCTCATTTATTTCTTTTCATTTTCCTAAACAGATGGTTTTATTCCCACCATGCAGTTTTGTCCTCTACTGTTTTTTTGAGCTCTCTCATCTAGCTTTCATTAGCTTTTGTTCTCCACATAGTATTCAGGCAAGTGTGCTGAACACAATCTAGGATTGCAGTTAAACCACAAGGGGAGCGGGGGAAAAAATGGCAGATCTGTACTAAAGCTTGTACTAAAGCTTGTGCCAAAGGTAATGATAGATAGGTGCAGAGGTCCACTCTTTCTTTTACATTGTATGACTTTTTATTATGTGTAGGTATTAAACAGAGAGCACCTCCCTTTGTCCCCCAGTTTCTTTTCCCTTTCATCTCTGCCTCCTACATGTGTCATATGACATCCATCAGTAGTACAAAGGCAGTGTCATGTGCTTAGTTATTGCTGCCAGCAGTAATACAAAATCAGGCCTGTTTGACATGTAAAAAGTAGAGCCTTCTTTATTGCAGGCCAATAAAAGTCACCAACAAAAAAGGCTGTGGATTTTTAATGGAAAGAAAGCACTAATGAATAAGTATTAATTGAAAATTAGAGCATGAAAGACAGAAGAGCTAAGACAAAGCAATTGCTATACCTATAAGCCTGAGCTGACAATAAATCAACAGCAACAGCAGCAAGATGCATTGGACTAAATTAATCATGGATGCCAACAGTTGAAAGTTAGGTATGAATAAATTAGTTCAAGAAGGGTCTACAAATGCTAAATAGTTCCACAGTTGACCATGAGTGGAGTAACTATAGAAAAGAATTGGAGCCACTGTACAAAAAGAATTTAACATGTATATCCTGCCTCTGGTAGGAGATACTGTGATTGACTGTGGGAACATAAAGAAAAAAAAAATATATGGCTCTTACCTTGAGGATAGTAGAGTCTGTCCCCATGTGAATTTTACAAACCTCTGTAAAACCTTACTTCCCTCTTACTTCCCAGCACTATGCCAATGCCAAGTCTAGCAGATGGGCATGAAAGGCAATTCAGAGGAGAAATTTAGGTCTCAGTATTCTGGCTGTCAGGTGATTTCATTTGTGATGTGAGTAGGGAGAATTCACTGAGTAACTGTGTGCTTTGTTTTTACAATGATGAATGATTTTTTTTTTTTTTTGGTGCGTATTGAAAAACAAATTCAATAAGCACACTACAATGTTCTCTTGCAATAATTTCCTGAGCAACAACCCTAAATATTTTGTTGGCTATTCTCAAGCTTAGAGACAGGCATTGGGCAACTCAGGCTGAACATGAAAGAGGACATCTAAGAAAAAGTTACAAGGTCCTTTACAAGACCTTTTTTTTGGTTGTTGTTCTGTTTTCTGACACATAAAAACTAGTTAATATTATCCAGATTATGAATAACTCGTACTGTTCTTGCTTTATACTCGGTTGCTTATTTAGCCTACATTGTGTTATGCCCACATGTGCATGCAATAGGACATCTTGGAGTGAAGGATGTTATGCTCTTGTGATTGCTGCAAAGCAGCCAGCATTAATTTCAGTTCTGAATTCTTCAAAATTAAATTACAATAATATTCCTGTTCTGCCTTGGCACCGCTAACATCAACAAAAAACATTAACTCTAATTACAGGGCTGATTTTGTCCTCCTTAGGCATTTGTTAAGAGCTAAATATCTTGATAAAGCAGAATATGCTGCAACTCGACAGCAGAAGTGAAGCATTCTGGAGAGTGTGCCTACCATCCATCTTCCTTCTTTGGTGATGATGAACATGCACTATGAAGAGATTAGATCATTTGCTTCACTCAAGTGATAAAATGTTCTGTGCGCTTTCTTTTTAGTCATCTTGTTGATTCTGATGAAGTGGGGAACTTGCCTGATCTTGGGATTCAGCTGATGAGAAACTGGAAATATTTGAAACTTGGAACTGACTGTGAACTACATTGTTTCATACCTTCAGCTACAATGGTTAAAACATTGTATGATCTTACATTTATTGCTGCTCTTTATAATATATAGCTGTATCTGAATTTAAATAGTTAAATTGATTTTTCACTCTAAATTTCCTAAGACACACTAGTTCTTCTTTTATAGTAACTATTACTGGTTCACACCGGAAGGCTAAACCACAGGTATGGGACAACACACTGCAGTACTGGGAGCACTTACCTCTGTGCTGCTATGAAACCTGCAGAGTCCTCTTCCTGTATCTGGACAGTATTGGCTAATGGATAGATCACAACTTGGACTTTTGGGTACATATAAGCAAATATTTTTGTAGAACGGTTGATAAGCAAAAAAATATGTTTTCATCTGATCTGAAGCTATTTGAGAATTCAGAGTTGAATCTCATTTAATTAAAATATAACCAGTTAGGCTGCTTGTTTTGACAGAATTTAAACTCCCATTTCCCAGAAGAAATCCCAAATGACTAAGTGACTCTGCAACATCATATTCTAGGTGCAGTATTTTTCTCCTTCAGTTGAACGTTTCCTACTTTGTGTAGTAGAGTTAGCTTGTGCATCAGAAACCAGGAATCGTATTTTCTACTTTTGTAGTGAACCGTCCTTATAGTTATTCAATCTTCACTCCTCTTTGTGACTATGATGTTTAGTGGAATAAATTCTGCAGGAAGAACTGAGACTAACCCCAATGTGTCTGCAGGAACCAAGATATGTGATAGCATAATGGATAGGGGCATGTATCTACAGAAGTGGCCCTGTACGTTTTTGTCCCCTCAAGAAAAGAAATACTCCCTGTAACTTTTCCAGACCTTATTGTGTAGTTTAGCAAAAAAAAACCCAAATATCCCTGGATGCCTCGGTTTAATCTGAAATGCAGATATAATTGTTAGCTCCTGTAATTATTGCCTATTGTACTGTCCCTTCACTTCAGACACAAACTACTGTATTTCGTTGTTTGTTTTTTTTTTTCCTTTTATTCTGTGAGGTTTTGGTCTTCAGAATGTAGTATGCAGCTGGTTGCTGAAAGTAGAAGAGAATAAGAGCTTGATTCAATGCAATTTGCACACATGTGCTGCTTCATAGAGAGCTGTTACTTTAGCATTTTCCTGTGCTGGGTACTTGCTGTATTCTAAAATAAGCAATGTAGTCCAAAAGTATATGACTGTCCTTTATGCATTGCACAGAAGGACACAGATTAATCAGTGTAAAGATTAAACAACACTGTCAATTAATCATTAAGTTTGGAAGTTCTTAGATGACTCGGCAAAGGTTTTGAATATCATTCAAGAAATGATATGGGGCATTGTAGTTTTCTCCCAATGCATGCAACATTTTCTTAATCTAGGTCCTTGCTGTGCTGTAAATACCTGAAAACTACATTGCTGAGTTATCCTCAGGTGACCTGGCTATAGTCAGATGGCACCAAAGATATATCCCAGGTCTGCAATCGTTGATGTCAAGTCAACAGGCCACTTGTCTCAACGCATTTTAATTAACAGTGGGAGATGTAGCATGTATAGAGCATTGGCAAGATAGTAATGTTATACAAGTGCATTGTCCTATGTGCAAAGAGTATTTTTCTAGATTCTGAAACCTGTTCCATAAGACAGTTCCCATGAACATTATTGATTTAAAATGGCTTTAAAAGCCCTGTAGCCTATATTCTTTTTAAACCAAAGTGCTGGTACCTTTTCTGCACAGTTCTGTGGCTAATGCACATCTGACCAAATGTGCTACAGCACTTTGTTGTGGCTGTCAAGAGTAAGCAGTGCTGGTCAGCGTGTAGAGGCATGAAGTGTTTACCTCTGCAAGCTACCTTGTGTTTGTGCTCTCTGGTCAGTAGCATATAAAACCGTTGCCTCAACTACTTGCTTGGGTTTATGGGGTGGGTTGGGGGGGAATCCAATACAATACGACAGGAAAACAGAGGGCATCCATTGCTACTCTAAACAAGGAGAAAAGAGAGTGAGATTTACATTTAGGAATGAGAAACTTCTTTCAAAACTTCTCTTTACAATACTGTAGTTTGCAAAATACGTAACAACGAAGGCATGTTTACTTTGTGTAGAATTCATGGCATGATGAGGATAATAAGACCCTCCAAGGCAATAATTGCTTCACTGTAGGGTGCTTCTGCATCTCAAATTGCTCAGCATCTGGGTTTTAAATCATTTGTGTTCCTGGTGGGTAAAGCTGCCAGCTAAACAGGCAGGCAGACAAGTAGCATTTTTAAACTTACACAGCATGATCATGGCATGTGTGCATTTAAGGATGAGCTTATTATCATCAGGAATTGTTATCTAAACCATAGAGATAGACACCAAAATAGATTCTATATGATACTCTCTTAATAAATTGTTTTGATTCACAAGGAAACCATTTGGCCTACGTTATAGATCTGGTACTGGCTTGGATATTTCTGGCAGACTGTCCAGCAGGAAAGAATTGTCTGCTGAGCTCAGAAAATGTGCAATAAATTCCACGGTTCATCTGTGTTGTGGTGAGCAGGTGACTGTCACTGAGTGTCATGCTGAAGATCATGTTATAAACAGGAAGAGGCTTTGCCATATGTACAGAGAATTATGTTATTAACATATAAAGTAGACCTCAGTTTGGTAAGCAGTGAGGCCATTCTCTATACAGGAATCATTTATTGAAACCAAATCTTTGCTTCATTTTCACTGGGGGAAGGTTAGACTCTGGTGATGAATATTCTGCCTTTCACATGTCCTTCTCTATTGTAGTTTCTGAATGCTTATTTCCTGATGCAGACAATTTCTCCCATCACCTAACCTAAAATACACTGAATATGTCATGGTGCGAATGCTTATTTCCTGATGCAGACAATTTCTTCCATCACCTAACCTAAAATACACTGAGTATGTCATGGTGCATATGGAGATCAGTGATTTGGCTTCTATTTTGGAAAATTCTGCTTTTGGCAAGAACTCCTTGGGGTGGTGGCTTAGAGGTGGCTGGAAGTCCAGCTTGAAACAGCAGGTCTGCACTTTAACTATCTGAATGGTTGAAAAGTGGCAGCAATGAGAACTTGCACCCATGCTCTATCCATCTCAATTTACGGTTTAAAGCATTGTGTTCGTACTTTTATATTCCCAAGTCCTGATACTGGTATTTTGGACTTTGAGTTCAAAACCTGCTGTTGCCTATGTCCATCATGTCCCTGTGATAGGACAGGCTTGCATGCTGCTGTCTGTCCAGGATGCAGGTCTCAAACACCCTGCCAATCTAACTGTTCTGAAACTGCAGGCTCAGGAGAGACCCTGATGAGGCTGTGACTTACCTGACATTTCTTTTTGGCACCAGTGGCAGCTGCTTTGAGTTTTTCTTTCTTTTTCCTAGGTTATTTTTAACTGGGATCAATTCCCTGATCTGATTCACTTCACAGTCACACAAATAGTTGTACTGGCACAACTGACGGAGCAGCAAGAATTAGCAGAGGGAGCAGTGACTGCACACAGCAGCCCTTGTACAAGAAGAAAAACATCTTAAACTCCTCTATACTGTGTCAATTTGAAGTGCCCTCATTCTCTCTGTTACAGGCTTTTTTTTTTTTGTTGTGGATTTTCCTCACTTTGTTGCTACACAGGTTTTTTTTTCCCCATACAACATGTTGTTTCAACTCTGCCAGTACTCATCTGCCATCTCGTTAGTTGTCTGACAACTATTGAAGCATTTAAGAAAAAAGAAAGAAAAGAAGAAAAAGTCTCTGTAGACTTCTGAGCTGTGTTAGCAGGCAATTGAAAATTAGCAGTAAGATGAGCCTCACCTGGTTCTCAAAAGGCAAAAAGAACAATCACTTTTCTGGTAACTAAGCAATTCTGGCTGGAAAGCCTGCTGGTGCTCACACATGCAGAGTGATGGTCCCCACTTCTTGAGGAGCTTTTCCCCTCTGCAGCCAGAGAA
Organism: Cariama cristata; assembly: GCF_000690535.1. Taxonomy (NCBI): domain Eukaryota; kingdom Metazoa; phylum Chordata; class Aves; order Cariamiformes; family Cariamidae; genus Cariama; species Cariama cristata. The sequence goes on along the minus strand of NW_009629242.1, from coordinate 82,232 downwards.
AGAAAGGTTTGTTAAGCAAGCCTATGCCAGTGCTTGCTGGTTTCATTTTTTCCTTGATGGGACTTTGTGTTATCTACAAGGTAACCTGCATCAGCATATTACTTGATGTTCTTGAAGGTATTAATTATGATTGCTTTTGGTGGTCTGTTGTTTGACTCTTTGCTCACGTGCCTTTTTTTTTTTCCTTTTTCCATGAAGAGAGTTTCAGTCACTTGGAAGTGATGTCATACTTCTCCATGTCAGTAATCATTCTTGATCTAACCTTCTTAATTTACCTGAGACCCTGCTTTGTTAGTTCTCATCCTCAGTTTTGGGAAAGGGGAAAAGTTATTCATAAGAAGTGAAAATAGATGTTTGACTGTTACGTTCACTAGATTTCAGAAAAGAGTCATAGTTAGGGCTTGACTCTTCTTGAACCTGTAGCATCTCGAGTCATCTTTTATACCACTACGAAGTGAATGCACGACATAATCCTGCCTTTCTTCTTCTGTCATTTGAGAGTGATATAATGAAGTGAAACATGTATGAGTACCAAATCTTATCCTTACAAAATACTCTGGTAAAACTCGGATTTGCTGAAAACTCCAGCACTCCTGTTGCTTTTTGTTGCCTTCTGCTTTGGTAACATCTCAATTCTGGGCAAAATGGAGGGCTTGGTAGCTGTGAAAAACAATTGATTTATAGGGTTTATAGCTCAAATTGTGGACTAGAACCTGGGCTTTATCTGCACTGTACTTGGAACTTTGCAATTGAATAGGGAGCTTGAAAATAGTGTTAAGAGTGGGAAAAGTGCTCAGTTCCTTGTTATGTCTCAGCATAGAGCAGGGAAGCTATTGTTTGGTTTGGGGACACAGAGAAGCCTTGCTGTTCACTTAACGTCCAATAATACGTTCACCAGGAAACCAGAAATCAGTGCTGTAGGAGCTATTATAGTTACCCTTTGTCAGAAAATGATAACTTTCAGCAAAGGGAATTTTTATTCAGTCAGATCCGGTAGATTACAGACTTGTACTTGAAGGCAGGGGAGATGGGAGATTCAGTTCTTTAAGATATATAGTACAGAAAAGACTGATACCGTTTTCACCAGGTTAAGAAAGTGTCTAGAGACTTACCTTTGAAGGAACTTTTTTCTGCTTTTACCCGTATAGGTCTAAGGCAATTAATCAATAAGCAAGGACACAGGGTGAAAACATATGGTCTTTGATATTTAATAAATGGATTAAGAGAGTCCACCGCTTAATATTCAGCCTCTGCCTTAGGAGTATAAATTAATAAGCATTAGGTCCTTTTTAATGAGGAATTTTCCCTTTTAAAACCTGAATGAATTATCAAAAAGAGCTCTGGCAGAATTTCAAAGACATTTTCTGACCTTCTAGTATTCTGGCCTGCATGAATTTTTAACAAGATGCTATATATCTGGAAGGTCTATTAGAATTTGTCTGCGTGAAATCTATCTGCCCTCTAGCCCCTCACCCCCTTTTTTCTTTTTTTTATTTTTGATAATCAGACAACTGAAGCAGAAAAAGGAAAAGTATCTATAATAGCAAGGGAATGTTTAATTTATGTAAATGAAGTTTTGAAAAAGAGTCCTTCAAGTTAATAAAACCCCACACATTGCTTTTAAATATTAATAGTGGCTGGCAAAAATCCTTTATTTATAGTGACATTTTCATTTATATTCATTTTTGAATAGTATCAACAATGTAAAATGTTCCAAGATCTGTTTGAAAATGCATATTTTAAAGTGCATAACATGCATAACTTATAATTAAATGCACACGGCTATGCTTTCAGTCCTGTAAAACGTTCTTTTTTGCTGATTTCTATACCAGAACACCTTTAAGAATTCTTTTTGATATCTAAATCTGTTCAGAAAATAAATGTAATAGACCAAAGCAGTTGTTTTAAGTATTTGTAGGCTGATTTTTGGCATAATGAAGAAAGCTTACTGTCATTATTACTTGCTTTATTTTTTATTTTTTAAAGGGTTGTTCCGTGACATTTTGAAAATGCAGAACACCCTTTTTCATAAAAGGTTGTAGCTATCTATGCAAATTTTTACTGATGGTGGTTCGTAATCTAAATGCCACTTCACAAAAATACTGTATGTGTTAATGAAAACTGAACTGTTTCACTTTTCAAAATTACAGTGTCAGTTGGTCCTACAGATGGGATAGTCTATGAGGACGTTATTGCTCTGAATCGCAGATTCATGTAGCTGATTCTGTGCTTCAATAGCTCACTTTTAGCTTCTATTCAGTACCATGAATTAAGCACTTCCTCCTGGAGCTACCTGGGGGTTTTGATCTTTCCCACCTGGAATCTGCCGAATCAAAAGTACTTGAGAACAGCCCTTGCTTCTGGAGGTGGTTAACATGCTGCTTGTTCACCACAAGGATCAGTGCCTATGGGCACTAGGTAAGATGCAACCATTAGGTTTTAGTAAACAGATTATTACAAAGTGGTTGTCTTTAACTTGTTAATCAATAATGGGAGGAACCACTAATAGGATTTCCATGTCAGTTTTTCTTTTATTTCACCTGTTTGGGGGAAATTTCCCTTCTGAGTTAATCCTTTTGAGCAAAATACATCCCCAGGGTAAATCCACAGGAACCATTGCAGTCGTTAGAATTGCACCTCAGATGGAGCTGAACCACTGAGAGTCACTGAACATAAAACTGGGAGATTCAGAGTGTGCTTCATACATTCAAATGCTAACTGGTCTCTTGAGTATGGAGTTCACTAGCATTCCATGCCCTGGCTCTTGATTAGGACCACCCGAGAGTAGAAAATGATGCTAAAAAACATGGCTTAATAAAAGTTGGCTAATTATTTGCTCATGTTACTTTGTCAGGACAGCTTAATTCTGGAACAACTCCACTGTGGCTTGATTTTCAATAGGCAGTGTTGAGCAGACATAATATCGTGTTTCTAATTTCTCTTTGTGAGGATGAGTGAGACGCAGTTTTAAGGATGTATTCTTTTAAGTGTTGAGACTAATGCCTGGAATAACTCATGCTAATGCTTGTCTTCCTATGTCAGACACTTTCAAGGACTCAAAGGAAAGCTGGATGTGTCACTGTTATCAGAGGGCAGTAGGGGACTGTATCCCTGTTGTAACTTTCACCTTGTCATTGGCTCTCTGTCTTTCATCTAATCCTGCACATGCAACGGGCAGCTTTTCTGAGGTCATTGCCTTCCAACAGACAACCTGACAGTTCCCTTCCAAATCCCTGGTGGAGGGATGACAGGGAAGTGGGGTGGCACTGTCCACAAAGTGTTTTCCACCAGAGCGAGAGGTGATACCTGATATAAGAAAGAGACTCCCATGGGGGCCATTTATGCTAGTTTTTATGTGGAACTCGTGGGTGCAAAAAGAAAAAGGCAATTGAACTGACAGGTGAGAGGCTGCCCAGTGACAGTATCCCTGAAAACCAAGGTGGGGAAACTAGAGAGGATCAGCATAAAGTCTAAGGCACGTAGGTGGCAGGAGCCTTAAGGCTATGTAGTAGAGGAAAGGGGAGACCTCTGTCTTAGACTTTCTTTAGCTAAACCCATGGTCTTTGGTTTTTTAAATGCATCACTTGATCTTTCTTTACTAAGGCTCAAAATAAAATAAGTTTGAGGCCACTAATAACATAAAAGTGCTTTAGCATGGGCTCCTCAGTTGACACTGAAAGGGTACGTCAAGGTGATTAATGCTTGTACCCCAGCGTGTTTGTTGTATGGGGCAGGATGCACAGCACAGCGTAACATTGCCCAGACAGACTAGCAAGCAAACCTTTGCGAAATTCATGCTAGAGCTGGTATATGTGGTGGTCTGGAGGGGACACACATTTGATGGCAGAGAAACAAAGAAACAGCGTTTGTCTGGTACGCTGGAAATCAGGCTACTCAAAACAGTACTATTGGAGTGATATTGTGCAATCATCATGAACATCAGTTCTAGTAATAAGGGTTGCCATAGACCTGTGTTTCCAACTTTTTTATTTCATTTTCAAATGTCCTCACACTTAAGAAATAAAGGATAAATGTGCATGAGAAGATGAGCAAAGGAATAGTAGAACTGAAGGGACAGTCCATATTTCCTGATTTCATCCTAGTGAAGTCTGCTAGAATAAGCCATGTAGAGAAAATAATGATGGGATTTTGAAAGACACCCAGAGATGTTAATCACCCAAATGCCATCAACAATACTTGAGAAATACTTCTACATGTCTCAATTCAAACAAAGAGACCATCAATATCTACTCAATTAAGCTGGATCTCTGTGACAGTGCTATTGACCACAAGGGAGGGGAATGTGCTATGTAGATGATAAATGGTGGAATAATTAAGAAACCGCTGTTCTTCAGACAAACTATTATAATTCCCCCCGAAAGCAATAAATGTGGGGCCTTTTCTGATAGAAGTATTTTCTGAGTATCATATCAGTGAGTTAGGGACTAGAAAAATGGATAATTCTGTGAACCATCATGCTTATCTTTAAGAACGTTAAAATAAAAATATACTGTACTTTACATCTGCAGGCTGTATAGAACTACGTTTTTAAATGATACTTTTTCTGAATAAGCCACTGCGTTTGCAAGGACTAATTTGCGTTAAGTGAGTTAAATGAACAGGTACCTGGTTGCATGTGGAGAGCATCCACCAAAAAGGAACTGGGGAGTAGAGAGCACTGACATCTGCGTACTGAGCCAACACTTCTCAGAGATAGCCAAGTCTATAGCTGAGCAGAAACAAAATTAAAATGATGTTTTCAGGTGGCCAGCACAGCTGCTACCTTTGAGTTTGCCTCTGCCTTTGTCCTCTCTGCTGATTTCATAGCATTTCTTTATATGGCATGACTTCTGATTTATGCCATGTGACAGAGGGCCTAATTGTTTTCCTGAAGTTTAATATGGCTATTGGGATGCACGTTTGAAAGAATAAAGTCGGGTGGCACAAAGAAAGCTGCCTTGCAGTCTGTTGTCTCGGCTGTCCTTTCTACAGGGCAGTGGGAAGGAGCTTTTCCCAGGAGCAACTAGGCATGCTTGGAGGGGGGTGAGATCCCTGGGGAGGTGAGGCTGGGCTGGTGGGGCAGGGCACAGGGTGGGCCCTGGGGTGGGCAGTGGCGCCCGTCAGGAGCTGGACCTTCCTGGGAAAGCAAGATTGCAAAGCACGAGTTAGTGCCGCGTGATGGAGAGGGGGGTAGGGGGTGGTTTGTTTTACTATAATTTGACTTGCCGATGGTCTGACTTTTCTGTTTTGGAAGATGCCCTCGTGGGAGAGAAAGGAGTAGCTTCAGCTGCTTGTTTGGGGGGTTCATGCAGCACTGCCCCAAAGCCAGTGGAAGGGAAGGTGTGCCAGGTAAGGCAGGTCAGTTCTGGGGAATGTGCCATGGCTTAACGCCATGGGCTTTGAGCTTCTTCAAGTTTTAGTTTCACCATCCATGGTGAAAGACTGTTGCTGCCATATAATCTTCAGACACTCTCCTAGAGATTTCAGTAGTTTAATACAGGCAGAGAATTGCACGTTCTCACATCTTTTTCAAAATGGTGAGTTGATGGCTAATTGGGTAACTGTTGCAATCAGAAACTCTCTAGCTACTGGACTTCTGGTGCTCATTTGTGCTGTCAGATGAGTGCAGCTATAGGTTGATTTCGTTTTCTGGAATAGAAAAATTAAATGTTTCTGGAGGGTGTATCAATTAAGTACACATTAAAAGAATAAACAATGACTGAAGGAAATGTACTAGCCGTTAAATGCAGGCATTGATTCCAAATGTTTTGGTCAGCTATCTTGTTTTCCAGTTTATTTTGAAGTGCCACAGGGGAACAGTGCAGAGAGGGTCTGCTTCTTGCATGTAGCACAGAAGTGTTCAGTAGGTTTTGTACAATGAAGTATAAAATGTGCGTGGAAGTGCATTCCAGCAGCTGTACTGTCCTTTCCGAATGCGGAGAGACAGATTGCAGTTATCCTCTCTGTGAGACGATGAAGGCAGTGCTTAAGGGGCAGGTGCAAATGAAACTGTGTGAGAATCTGTTGTAAATCTAGCGTTACCTACGGCCTTCCCACTGATGACTTAAGACCTATTTTCACAATGAAGTCACAACTGCGTGTTACCTTTGCATTGTGTGCTGGATCCCTTTGCAGACTCTTGCACATACTTATCAAAAAGCATTTATAGTGTGAAGACTTAGATGTCTGTTCATGCAAAACATTCATGGGAATACAAGCAAAGAAATAATTTTGCGTAAAAACTTCTGTCTGTCATAGTTTATCATAGTTTATTTCTGATTTAGGCTATAGCATGGTATCTCTGTTCATTTATTTCTGCCTGTTTTGTTTCTCTGATGGGTTTTGGCTGATGCATCTGTCCACATAATCCGAAGCATCCATAACAGAATTATCTTGGTGGAAAAGAACAAATGCATGTTTAAATGTTTACTGAAACATGAGGGTTTTTTTATTTTTACTCTTCATCAGACAAGTTGACTCTTATGTTGTCTGAGGGTATTTGCAATGTATTTTATAGATTTAAAATTAATGATATGTAATATGAACATTACTGAAAAGTTAGGGATACCTGAAGGGAGTTGATTGCCCTGTATAAATAAGGTTGCATTAACTATGCATGGAAAACCAAAACCAATTAGCAATAATTGAATATCTGTGTTCTGTGTACATGTAGTAGGAAGAAACAGTAATTTTATGATGTTAGGAAAGAGGCTGGGAATGACAAACTTACTTCAAATTGTGACTCAATATGTGTCAACTCTGAAACTATTGCATGTCCCTCAGACGGTGCAGGTCATCATCCTCCCTGCCTTTTTCCTTGTCTACATCTACAGGGCAGTTGAATATTGTGATTTTTATTTTTTTTCCTCTCTCCACAAATAATGATTTTAATTTCAAAAGTTTTTGCTTTGAAACTGCTATCACCTTCTTTGTTTTTACTTTTTGCATATGTTCCATGATTTTGCTGGTGGAGAAATTCATACACAGCAAGTTTTAAATAATTAGGGAATATTAATAGAGGGTGAATTTCGAATTAGTATATATGGCATTTCACACAATCTATTCTAAGTCATATGCTTTTCCACTCATGAGCTAGTAATGTACTGTGTAATTTATGATGTATGTCAAATGGGCTACTTCATAGATTTTATATATCAGCTCATAAATTGTGAATACTCACATTCACAAATATTATTTCTAGAAATTAATTAAAATTAATAATAGATCTGTATACTAATTGTTGAACTCTAGTGGCAAAGACTACGCATATGGAAGAAGAAACATTTTTTTTTTCCTCAAAGATTTGTTGCACAATTGCTCTAATAGACACTCTGACTACTAATCGGAATATTAAGGCTTAAATTAGGTATTGAGTATCAAGCACTGGGAAGATAGGAAGCTTGCACTGTGGTGTTAAGCGTACCACTTTCATAAATCTAGTTCCAGCAGTCTACTGCATTGAAGAAACACTAAATTTCCATGAAAACATAAATTCACATATAAATGACTACACATGATCTTTCATTTGGGTGTATTGATATATGATTATGTAAACCCTTGAGATTTTTGAAATTTCTTATCTTGACAAAAAAATCAAGGGTAAAAGTATATATTCTTTTTCCATCTGCAAGCTCAGATATCCTTTAATGATTAGTCTTATAAATCAGAAAACAACTTTCTTTAGGAAATCAGTTTGCTGCTTTACCAAAACTTAGTTGAGGATGCCTTGCCTGGGAGGAGCCCTGTTTTTTAATTTTGTGCAAGTAGTGCCATTTGTGTTGAGAGAAACTATTCACTTGGCTAAGAATTACCTCTGCGATATGAATCAATGGAGCAGGATTTTTTTTATAACTTTGTTTATATCAAGCACATGATGTGATTGAAAACCAGAACTAGACTTTCCTTGTCTAAGACTTCTTACCATTAAAGAGGTTAAATACATGGCTAACATAAAGCATGTTTGCAAGCCCTTTGAATTTACTTCAGTCTGTTCATGCATTGTTTCCCTTATCTGTAAAATGGGGAGAAAAATAGATATTGCCACAGTTTCAAAGGAGTGGGAGCAATGGTTCTGAATTATTATTTGTGAGCTGTTTGGAGATGCTTTGGTGACAGGAGGTTGAGAAGTGCAAAGTGCTGCAGAGTTATGTTTGTTGTTCCCTTAACGCTCAGGGAAACAACTGCGGGAGGCTTCCAGGCTCAGGTCTGCTTCCCTGTTAATTTCTCTATTTATCTTCCTTAGGGCTATCTTTGATAGATTTTTTTTTTCCCCCCCACTGTCTGCTTGTTTTCTGACTCTAAGATAATGTCTAGCAGGTGACTTTTTTGCACTCTATATGGTCTTTAAGTTTCATCTACGCTTGAACACTCTTATGAATACTGTTTCATTTGATGTAAATCAAGCCCTGATTACCCTTGTGTCTATGGTGTTTTTCCACTGTTTTTGTATGATGCTTGGGTTTAGGGAATGTGTATGAGTTTCCCTAAGAACTTGCAGAGCAGGTTTGAGGAGACAACAGTAGTTGACATAAGCTTCAAAAAGAGAGGAAAAAGGACAGAGACAGAGAATAGAGGGTTCCTGTCTTTGTTCCTTGTTACTCACAGCAATGCTACAGCTGTAGCCACTCAGAAAATGGTTGCATAGCAAGATGAAAGCAGCTAAAACACTTCCATGAAACAGATCCTGAATTCAGTCTATAGTCGCTTAAATGAGCAGCAAGATTTTTTGCTGCTGCTGTAAGAAGAAAAAAATTGAATCTGAAGGCATACCATAGACATTTTAACGTGAATACAGAGTACCAAAGGGAGGAAAAAAATTAGCCTACTCTGTTGTTATAGTCTCTCCGTGCTGTAAGGAGACTTCATTGTTCCTCTGGGCTTGAAAGGAGTTTGTAGCACACCTAATTGAGTTGAACTTAGTCTCTAACAATGTATATAGATCAAAGATTTCCTTGATAGTGGCCATTAACACCTCCCAGTATAAGAAAAACGATCTTCAGCTTTTTTTGGTGTCCAGGGGACACACCTTGGCTAGTCTACTATTACGGATATATGCACTTGCTACACAGGTATTTGGTTGGGGTTTTTTGTTGTTTTTTAAAGAATAGTTTAGGTCCTCAGCTGTTAAGTGCACTTTGTTAATTTTAGCAACTCAACATGTACTTCAGCTTTTTTCCTTTATTTTGTTGCAAAACAGGGATTTTTGGTTGGTTTTTTTCCTTTTCTTTTTAAGAGAAAAGCCCTAGGGACCCAGGGAACAAATACTGTTTTGTTTGGGTTTTTTTCTGATACTGCATAGTTTTGTTATATTTATAATTTGCTAGTCATTCTGTTTCTTACTAGAAGTAGCTCTTGTTTCAGGATTAAAATCTATTGGGGATAGAGAAATAAGATATTTATGGAAGCAGAAATCTTTCTACGGTTCCTTTACTGGAGTATAGAAGAAAAAATGTGGATCCAAAAAGAAAATGAAAAGAAATGCTTATTTGTTCTTGAGATAATATGTTAACACTGTTCCATTATTTGTATTTATCTCCAATCTGTATGACTCAAAAGATTTGAATATAATAAAACTCTGGTACACCAAAACCAAGAAGTGATAAAGAAAACATTGTTCTAATTTAATGTATTTGACAAATTACCTCAAAGACAAAAAATTACTATATTTCTTGGTTTTCTTTCCCAATGCAGAAGCCCATAATCTTATCAGATTACAACTACTTAGCATTACAAACTTTGCTCATAATTAAAACAGTCTGTGTATCACTTGTTTTTTTGTTTCAGAATACAATTCAACCTGATTTCTGTTACATCAGGGATAAACAGGGATAAAGACTTTCCTGTTCAAGACTTTATAACTGAATTCAAATGGTGCTTTACCTAAGAACAGCCAGACTGGTGTACTGCCTATTTCTCCTAGTGCACTTACCTGATTTCACTGCATTTGTTGTAGGTTCTGCAGTATTTTAACTGGAAAGCATCAGTGAAAGCATTAATCCCCTCATACCTAGAGAAAGTTTATTCATTTCCACACAAATAATTTCTCAAGATTAAGTTTAAAGAAATTAATGGGAATTGACATGGGCAGATTAAGGAAAAAAAAAATGAAAAAAAAAATCCCACAACAGTAAGTAAAACTGTTTTTAGTGAAACTTCCATTATCTGCAGACAAGCTGTATCAAGTCTATCCTTGGCCTCCATTTTGTGTTTCATTAAAAAAAAAAAAAAGGCAAGCTTTTAAAATTGACACATGAGCTTAAACATGATTTTAAAAATGGTTCCATTAAATTAAAAAACACTTGGGACGTAGAGGGACACACATTAGGCATTAGGGATAATTGCAGTACAGCTGATACATAGAACTGTGACAATAAGACCAGTGTAGCAAAAGCAGTCACCACTGAAATGGCTGAAATTTGGTGACTGCAATTTGCACACATAGGATTAAAAAAAACAGGTAACAAAATTTCAGTTCCCCAAATAGCCTTGTGCATTCTGACATAGGTTTGCAACAAAGCTGGGACTATATTAAATCTGATATATCAGATGCCTCAATGAGTTAAGAAAGCAGTTCTCTAACCATGTAAGAGTGTCTTAAAATGTCCCTACTGAATGAACTGGCAAACTAAAAATCAAGATCAGATCAAGTTAATCAGCAGTTTAGCTTTTAATTAAAATGCTGACTTTAGTGGTTTGACGTATTTCTTGCTAATTTGTTAAGTTTTGAATTTCATCTTTTGTACATTGGCTGTTAGGCTGCACAAATTGAAAGACTTTTCAGCCTATGGTTACATGCAGGGTGGTGGTCAAAATATATCTTCTGACCAGTCTGCTGTCTTGGGAAGTTCAAAGTAGCTATTCATACCAAGGTAACTGGGAGACCCACAATTCTTCATGTCCCTTAGATTTAGACATGGATGGAGTGAAGGAAGTAGCTTATCATTAAAAAGTAAGTGGGGAAAAAATGCGTTCAAAATAACCACTTTAAACCAGGTTGAATAAAGTGTCAGGTGACTAAAATAGACATCTTCCTAGTGTCATCCAGGACAAAGCACAATAATAATAAAAAACTCTGAAAATAGCTCTTATCTGAGCCATTTAGACACGGGCAGCACTCATGGCATTGTTACAATAGTCATAGTAGGTCCTGTGTGCCTGTAGTCACTTTACATCTTAATATAATAGTCCTTGATCCTCTGTTGCTCCTAAAGTATGTCACAGCCTACCTTGCAATGCACTTGCTAAAGAGGAGGAAAGAAAAGGATAAACCATGCACACCAGTGGATGCTTCCTGTCTTTCTGGTATGGTTATATCTCAACCTGTGACTCCAGAAGAAAGAAGATGAGAAGGGCAGTGTAGATGAGGAGTGCTGGAATGTACAATCAGTTACTTTATGTTTTTGTTCCCTGGGGTTACCAAACCTCTCTTGAAGAGTTAGATTTGAAGAAAATTCAAAGAACTATAATTTCTTTGTCCTACCTCGCTGCCTGTAGGATGACTTCTTAGTTTGGCTAAGTTCCTGGGAGCTAAAAGTCACTTACAGAGACAATTTCTGTCAAGGACATGCTTAATCAGCTGCACTCAGGTAGGAGGTAACAGCAGCGCTCTCTTGGGCTTTGTAGTAAGTCTTCGTGTAGATAAGCAACACGGTCCGCTGGCAGCTTAAAAGTGTCTATTCTGTTTGAAGCAAACTCCATGGACTCTAAGCTATGTTCAGAGTTACTTTGAAAAATGCATAGCTTAAATATTCACAGCCAGAGAAAAGTTTTTAAAACTGGTGGACCACCTTCCCCAAGCTAGTGAAAGCTTCATGTCATTTGCCTCTTACATTTCCTTTTTTTTTCCCCACATCCAAGGCTAAAGAAATAAAGCCCATTATACTTTAAGAAATGTATTTTGATTCCTTTTATGTTGTCTTCTTTAAATACGATGTTATATGACAGTATTATTGTAAATCTGAGAGTGATTCTCTTTCCTTTGAAGCTGAGATCTATTCATTTTAATGTGTCTACTAGCTTCACATTGCCTGCTCTGCAAGATTCCTGTGAAGATGCAGTGCATCTGCTTTTGCTAACTCTGTCATCTTCTTCTCAAATATAGAGTTGGATTTAACTTTGATATGAGAAGAGCTTAGAGAAAAAATTACTCTCTGCCACGAGAAGTCCTTATATCTTTTGTTAGTATCCTTCTATTTATAGTTTGTACAGTATAAATACAGTATAAATACAGTTTGTATTTTGTATAGTTTGTGTGTTTGTTTGCATTCTGTTTGACTCTTGAATTTTCCTCCAAGATGCAGATATTTGTGTGACTAACGTTGAACAGTGCTTGCACTTAAAATGTTACTGTGTCTTCATAAACATATCTGGGTAATGTAGAGAGTGGAATCTTATTCTTTTCTCTTCTGCTTTGACTAGGAAATATCACAGGATCATTACTTTATAACTTTGGTTATAAATCAGATTTTTGGTAGCAACTTCTGTGGGCTTTTCAATTTGGTAAACCTATATCCATTAGCCAGGATTTATTTAATTATTTGATTATTTTGGCTTGATTCTCTTCACATTTCTCTAATTTCTCTGCTAATAATTTTTATGGAGTACACCCATTGCTATAATTTCACTACAGTAAATGTGGGAGTGAATAATACTATTGTTACTGCCTCAGGACAGTCCCTCTCTTTCATCCCGAAAAGTTTATCTTCCAGAAAAAAAGTCTAGGTGGGAGTATAAACACATTGATCACGTATTTTCTGAATATACTACTGCAAATTATCTGAGGTGAGGAGCAATGAATTTGAAAAAATGTTTTCTAGAAAACAATTCAAAGCGATACATTAACTGGGGCCAATTAACAGAGCTTCCATGTATAGGTATGCTGGTGTAGTTTA
>NW_009629242.1:6305-69311 GCF_000690535.1 Cariama cristata | reverse complement strand
CCCACCCAGCAACTCAGCCCCACGCAGCCACTGGCTTGCTCGCCCCGGTTGAATGGGGTAGAGAATCGAAAGAGTAAAAATGGGAAAACTCATGGGTAAAGATAAAGACAATTTAATAGGGAAAGCAAAGGCTGTACACACAAGCAAAGCAAAATGAGGAATTAATTCACCACTTCCCATTGGCAGGTGGGTGTTCAGCCATCCCCAGGAAAGCAGGGCTCCATCACACGTAACGGTGACTTGGGAAGACAAACGGCATCACTCTGAATGTCCCCCCTCTTCCTTCATCCCCCAGCTTTTTATTGCTGAGCATGATGTCACATGGTATGGAATATCCCTTTGGTCAGTTGGGGTCAGCTGTCCTGGCTGTGTCCCCTCCCAACTCCTTGTGCACCCCAGCCTCCTCGCTGGTGGGATGGGGTGAGAGGCGGAAGAGGCCTTGGCTCTGTGTGAGCACTGCTGAGCAGTAACGAAAACATCCCTCTGTTATCAACACTGTTTTCAGCACAAATCCAAAACATAGCCCCATACTAGCTACTGTGAAGAAAATGAACTCTACCCCAGCCAAAACCAGCACATATGGGTATTGTATTGTATCCAGTGTCACACAGGAAAGCCCTGCAACAGAGAGCAGTGAGATGTGCCTTCTTGCACTGCTTTGTAGTAACTGTATCTCAGGCCAGATGAAGCCAACATGTGTCCTCTCTTTGTAGCTTAGCAGCTTGTCTCAGAAATGACAAAGGCGTGAATCTCTGTGTTTTACAGGTTTGGGATAGCTTGGGTAATGGAAATGGGGGGTGGGGGGAGGTTTAGAGAAGGAGAGAAGACGGTATTTCAGGAGAAGAAGGTATCTAAGATCCACTCTGCAAATAGCAAGTGAAGTTCCAAAACCAAAATCGCTATGGTATATACCTATATCTCTTCATTTTTGGGTGATCACTTCACAGGGTTTTAGTGGCAGTTGTTTCTTTCTTGTCTTTTAAATCCTTCAATCTGCGTACCTAATCAGCCCCTGCTTTCACTGGATTAACTTGTCTTTTCTTCCCTGTTAGTATTTTTATTCAGATGTCAGTTCTCCCAGAAGAGTACTGCCTGCTCTGGATGATGAGGTAGTCAGCCACATCATATGGGTGTGCTTTTGACACTTGAACCTGTAACGCTTCATTACACCTCTACTAGTTTGATAGAGTGGTCAAAAAGAAAATAGTAGGATATCCACCATCAACAATTTGAGAGGATTTTTATCTATGTAAGCAACTTTTCCAGAATATATCTTTCTCCCAATTAACTGTGTTTGTGAATGGTCTTATTCCTTTAACGCTAACTATTCCTTAATCTGAAGTGTGTTCTGCTGTAAGCAAGACATGAGCAATAATATAGTTCAATGACTTTCTTGAAATTTGTTGGATTAGATGGATTGGCTACAAATGCCTATGGTAAAATTATTTTAAAGAGTTATTAGAATATCTGCCTTTCTCTGTACAAAAAACTTTTTGCTGTATGAGTTCATACCAGCCTGAAGGCTTGGCCCGTGCACTGAAGCCAACACTTGTCTTTCCTTATGTATAATTCATTAGGTATATCTCGTCTTTGATATTGACTCTTTTTTTTTTTTTTTTTATTTCTAGCAGGATATGGATTTTAACCTTCACAGATATTTTCAAAAATTTATCTTTCAGATTCACATTCACAAAGTGAAGCTCACAGAAATTGCCATGAGAAGGAAATAACTAGTATGTGAAAACTCTAACTCCTTCTGTTAACATAATATTTAAGTTGATTATATAGTGCTCATTAGCCAGTAACTGCTACGTTTTGCATATTGGCAATTAGTCAATGTCTGGGATTCGGTGTTCAGATTTTTTTTTTTGTCAGGTGGTCCTTTGGCTAACTGTGGTACACACTGAAATTCCTCATGGGTAGTTCTCACATGTGCTGTGTTTTGCAACAGTGGTTTAACATGATGGTACCAGTATCCAGCTTCAGGCTTATACTGAACTATGCTGATTCCAGTCTAGTAAAGCTCCCTACCAGAAACGCACATCTAAAGCCTGCTAATTTTTATCCTTAGCTCAAAAAAAGTAGCATTTACTTTGCTTAGCCTACAGGACTATCCCTGCATGGTGGAAGAACACGCTGACTATTTTCTCCATTAGCCTTTTAACTCATTGTCATACTTGAGCCTGAGTATTCTTTTGATACTTTTGCTTTGATGAGAAGACTTCTATGTTAATATTAGCAATTGGCAGCAGCTAGTTATTAGGGATCAGTGGTATTGATTGATCCTCTTAGGAAAGTTCTAACTGTATCAGTCTGGTTCTGTAAAGCAACCAAAATGTGCCTTAAACCACATTCTAACAGAAGAGGTAGCATGTGAAATAGCATCATGATTGATTGCATCTTGTTACTACTGCAGGTATTATGTCCTGGCCTTCTGACTTGGGTAGTAACGTTCTGTGCTTTTGAAGAGTTTTGCTTAAACATTTTCTACCACCCTTTTATGATTTAAGCAACCAGGAAACTAACTCACAAACTTCAAACCACCTGTTTCCTTCGATGCAAAAATCCATGAATAAATTAATAAAAATTGTTGTGCTCTTTTTTAATTTCGAACCATTTAAATGCAACTTGAGATCCTATGAAAAGAATTTGAGAATGCTAATTAATTCAT
Organism: Cariama cristata; assembly: GCF_000690535.1. Classification (NCBI taxonomy): domain Eukaryota; kingdom Metazoa; phylum Chordata; class Aves; order Cariamiformes; family Cariamidae; genus Cariama; species Cariama cristata. Next base: position 66,640 of record NW_009629242.1, on the reverse strand, counting down.
AAGGATATTTTATATTTTTATTTTCAAAGTAGTTTGGGACCTGGATGTTATAAAGTCATTTCTCTTCTTTCCATTACTCTTGGTTTATGTTTGTAGTTCTTGCACCAATGCCTGCTGTAAGCATTTTATGTCTGGGTTCAAGTGTATGACTCCCAGGATTTCATACAGCTCAGGCAGGCTGCCACTCAGAACAGCCTGCTGTCCATATGAACCAATTCTTTCTTTGCCTATTGTGTGTCACCACACCAATATAGATCAAGTATTTATAAAACACATTTTGTTGCCTGTAGGCAAGATAGACAAAGGATGATCTATGTGTGTCTACTCTGTATAACTTATGAATACAGTATGTACGTACAATCTTCTTTCTGGGATGTTTACCTGACAAAACTGTAGGGTTGCTAGCAGCTAGGCAGTAAGGGAAAACAATGGCCTCACATTATTTGTCACAGAGAGAACACTGCAGTACAGCCAAGAGATGATACTGACCTACTAGTTGAGATGATTCTAGCCCCAGAGTCCAATAAAGTTATGAAACTTGTTTTTTTCCTGTAAGGTCTGTGCTGAGAGTTAACACATCAAAGGAATTAAAGATTATTAAAAAGATTGTCTAGAAGGGAGGCAGGTGTACCGCAGAGCCATTTGTGTCCTCCTTGCATTTCGTTAGAGGATGCTGTCCTCAAGGTAAGAGTTGTATGAATATTAATGATTTAATTTTTTTTTTTCCTTGTTGTTTAAGATTATTCACTACTTAAGATTTTATATAAGGTATCTGGTAGGTAACCACAGTGAGTTGGTTGTGACCATTAGTTGAGTGGCTGGTTACAAATTTCCTTTTTTTTTTTTTGTTGTAAAATTTTACTTTGAGAATTTCCATGAAATAAGTAAAATTATTGGTATGGGTGAGAAGGTTTGTTGTTGTTATTGTAAAATCCTTTATGCTACTGTAAACATAAACAAATGCAGATTCACTCCCTTAGCGCTTCTCAAGTTGCCATTTGGTGTCATGAAGAGTAGGGTCTTGTGCAAAAATTATAAAACTTTCTCATTATTTTTAGGGATTTTACCTAAAAAAGGGTTTCAAGTAAATTCCAATCTGAACCATACGGTGAATGTTCTTCTGTAAATAATTATGAATTTAAAGCACAAAAATAATTTAAAAAAATAAATAAATCAAACCTCCGCAAAATTTAACTCCACAAGAAACCGTTGATAAAAGTCAGTGTAGGTTATCTCTGCAAGGAAAATGTAATCTAAAAATATGAAGCTTTAGACAACGTCTTTGCATCAACTTTCTATCATGAAGTGAATGTAAAAAGGAATGGCTTCTTCCCTTTTTTTTTTTCATGTGAAGTAAAATACTTCCTGGTTTTGGACTCATTTCAGATGATAATAGAGTTCAGCTCACAAATTTGAGGTGTGGTTTTGGTTTTTTTCTTTTCCTATGCTATATGGGTCTGGAAGTCAATAGTTATAACAAGTGTTAGAGAGCAAGTTTCACATGCAAATAATGGCATTTCAGTGATAAGTGGTTCAGTTGCCAGTATAAAAATAGATACTTCCTTATACCTTTGTACCTTGTCATTTACTATTCTATATTAGCATCTTTGAAGTGTTATTTAATGCTCTTCAGCGTTGCATATGTGGATAAGTGGGACAATGAGCCAGATCAGACTGACAGGCCTTGCTGTCCTTTCAGCTGAAAAGCCAATGCTTGATGTAGTATCCCTGAAAGAAGCAATCAACAGATTTACAAGACAACACAACGCACTAAATTTTACTGCCTGTCCCCAAATCATAATATTAAATTATGTGTTAAAAGGATATTAGGAGCACAGTCTTTGGAAGAATCCAACTTGCATCCAGTTGGAATTAGCATATAGATGAGCTGAAGTCTCAGATGAAGCAAAACCTAGATGAGTTTTCTACCATTATGCTGCTTTGTAAGTTAGCTCTGTCAAAATACAGCTTTGTGAAAAGAGCCTTAGACACACATGTTTTTGAGATGTTGCATAGAAAATGAGGAAAACATGGCAGCAGACACAAAGGAAGGTATTCACCCATATTTCCATGCTTCCTGTGCCTTATCAAAACAGGTTTGATGCACATGTATGCAACTCTGCATTATACAAAATTCTTTCAAAGTAAGACATATCTGTCACCTTAAATTGCTTTTGTTGTCCCATGGAACAGTATCTAAGCGTTCCTAACATAGAAACTGTTAGGTACAATATAATTTTTGAAGAATTTTGTAGAATTGCAAGTGTCTTTCGTTACATGACTTCTGCATGTTCAGCTAGAACATTATTCTCTATACCAGTAACCTAGGGCCTGCATATTACCTGGAAAACATTGTAAAATCTTCTTAAAATTAAACATAAATGAAACATAAACACTTATTTGTGGAAACGGTAATACTATTTTTGCAAAATAAATACTTAGTGCATTTTGGAATTAGATAGGCTTGAATTATTGACAGAACCTAGAAGTGGGATTGTTGGGCAAAATGCAGTAAATTGTCCTTTGGATAGCATAAGCCTGAAATGTACCTGGCAAAGCATTTAAATAACGGTATATGACCTGTTTGCTTTGTTGCTAGTTGCTACCAGTCTTGATTGCACAGTTTGAGAAGTATACACATTTCTCCTATATCTCTGAGTTTTTTACATAGTACTAAAACTAGTGGGGCAATGGTGGCTCTTCAGTGCAACTGACATCAGTATAAGGAGTTCACACTCTAATGAAGCAGTTCCTTCCTAATTTATTTTGTAGCTGCAGAGAACAGAACACCTTTGTACTCCAGTGTGGTCGTTATTCAAGTGCAGGAAAGGGCCTCTCTCGGAAAGGCCTTCTACCTGCTGTGTATGTTCTCTTCCAGGCCAGATATATGCAAAAAGATATGGATTTCTCCTCACATGGAATATTGAAACAAATACCTGGGTACTATCCAGAAAGGAGATAGAAGAAGGGAATAATTATTTCCCTGAGTACTGTTAGCAGGAAGAAAGTTTTGGGTTTTTTTGTTTGTTTGTTTGTTTGTTTTTTTTATTACTAGCTTCACATCATCACAGTAAGAGTTAGAAAAGAATTATTAAGTAACTGATGGCAGTGTAATGAATTATTAATACTGAGTTGTTTATAAAAATGAATGTTTACTTATATCTGAAGTTCTCCTTGAGAATGTGGGTAAATTAGAAAATGTCTTTGCTGATTCAAGACTAATCAATACCTGAGGGTTCTGTTAAGGTCTCAGTGCAGACCATTAGGGTTGTTTGCAAGAGTCTAGCTGAAGTCAGAACACAGTATCAGACTGTCTGTTGGTAGAAGAGAACCTATTTACTTGCATTTACTTTACTTTGTTTACACCAGGGAAATAAACACGACTTTGAAACCATCGTTTCTCCTTCTTCATCCTTGAAACATATATTATCAGATCAAGAAAAATTCGTGCTTTCCACCTTTTGCTTTTACTTTAAATTTACAAAGGAAAAAACAAGGAATGGAAAAAGCCAGTGTTTTTTGCATTTATTCTTAAAAAAAAAAATTATCACACCTTTCATCAAGGATTTCAAATGCATCTGTGAATGGATTCACATTCATGAAGCTACTTTCTGCTATCACATACTTCTCCAAAAAGAGGTCCAGTTGACTCAAAAAAGATGACTGTGCCTCATAAAAGTAGTTACAGTTCCAAATCTAATTAAAAGCCTATAACTTACCCTGTATTATATTGCAAGGCTTGTAAGTAGGAAAGTACTGGGGCTTCACTGCCCGAGTCCTGCTTCTCTGTGTGTGTGGTTGACTGCTGGGAATAGCCCCAAGAAAGACTTTGAGACTGCTTATTGCTAATCACATTTCAATTGGGCCCAGTTTTTCTGCCTTCCACACGGTTATGTATTTGAACATTTGTTGAGAAAGGTGGGATGTCTGGGTGGGAATTACCATTGGAGGGGAGTTACCATTACTTTTGGACACAAGTTTTGTAAATTGTAGTGAGTGTTGATGGAATGAGAATAATGGACGTTCTTACATTTTGTTGTATTTTTAAAAATAGTCAGTTTGCTCAGTCCTTGATCCTTGAAGGTATTTAAGTGGCTAACAAGTAGGTCAGAGCAATATATTTCACTCATTCGTAGAGAAAACTCACTTTGACATGCTGTGGTGCAAGTTTAAGTAGAATGGAAGGCAAGAGAACAGGTCTTACCCATACAAATGTGAACAAAGAGCAAAATTGTTTCATATATTTCTCTGAAAATTATAATCCTTAAAAGAATTTGAGTTACAGTAATTTTCAACTGTTCTTTTCCAGAAACACATAACTGAATTCTGTCATGTATGTAGAAAATCCAACTCTGATTAAATAAATGCTCTTAAAAATATTTGGTGGTGTGAGGAAAAATAGGAAAAATTAGCAGAAATTTGTGTAAATTGTATTGAGGGTGGATGAATGAGATGCTGGTCTGACCAATGCCCTAGACGTCCACTGCACTGACATGTCGTATCTGAATTTTAGCAGGGAGCTTTTTGTACACTTTTCCGTATATAGCTTGCCCTGTAGATATGAGAAGGTGTTTGTTCCACAAGAAACAAAAGCAACCAGAAGTGGAAATTACTCTCAGCTCATCAGATGCAATTGAATAATAATGAAAGCTAATGCAAGACAACATTCAAGGTTATTTTTAAATCTTTGTAAAGGTCAATGTATTCAATGGTATTCAATTCCAACTGCTGAAAGAGTTGCTATGTTTAAATATGATACCCTTGTTTAGGAAATAAGAGATCCTTAGTAGGAAGGGTAAACAGGACAAAGCCATATCTACGTCTTCTCATCACAAAATTTAGGAAAACAATTTCAGAAGTATCAAACACCAATGATTATTTTCAGTCTCGGGAACTTGTGTACTTTTTGCTCCATCTCAAGTTGCTAAGTTCATTGCCAGAGAAAGAGCAAGGTGCCTCCCTTGTGGACCTTCTCTACCCTAGGTAGCCAGAGAAAGCAAAAACTGTCTCGTGACCCTGACTGGTCTAACCTCTGGAAGCTCTGGAGATGTCATTAGGTAATTATTTAGCCACTGTAAAAATGTCACCATGTAAATGTTATAATGTTTACAGGTTTTGTAGTCATGACTTCTGTCGTCACCGCTTTTTGTTATTGTGCTAGTAGCAGGAGAAAAACAGCCCAATGCTCAGAAATAGAGAAGTGAGAAATAACAGGAGGGGAAAAACAAACAAACCCAAAACAGCCAAATGGAGGTCTTGACTTTAGCTAGCTAGAGATGTTTACGTCCTCTCCTTTATGTTGTTAATTATTGAAGAATATTAAAATGTGTCCCACAATATCATATAGACAATGCTGCCAGTGCATCTCAGAGGGAAAAATGCCAGCGTGGAGCCTCAGGCAAAGGCAGAGTCCCTTCCCTGTAAGCAGGATGCTGTAGTGTATCACAGCACCTGTATCAATGGCAGTAACCATACTACATTACTGGCTAGGTGATCTTTGTAATTAAGATAATAACAGTGGAGTCATGATGTATATGATTGATGAGCTAGAGCAATTCTCCTGGAGGGAATCTCAAACTTCTCTATTATCCAGATGTTCGTGTTCTGTGTTATACATGTTGGGCTACTCATAGAGTGTTTCACGTATTTATTTGCGACTCCATTTGTTAAAGGCTAAGAAAAATCTTTACAAAGGTAACAATGTTAAACTCACAGCAGATCATTCTCAAGTAGCATAAGCTCCCTTTGAACAGGAAAAATCTTTTTAGATAAAGATTTAATGTTTTTGTAATGTAACACAGGCAAAGCAGTTTAACACATAGTGCTTACAGACAACTTTACATAAATCTGTAGTTACCAGACTTCTTTTTTCCAGTGGGAGATAGGCATTTAAATGCTTTTGAAGATGTGGACCTTAAGACCATCCAAGAAAGTCTAGTCATTGTACAAACTTTCTGCTTTCTATCATTCAAATAAACCATTTGCATAAAGGTTAGGGACAAAGATCATTCAAGGACAGCTAACAGCTGAATGGCAAAGGTCATATTAAGTCTGTTTTTTTTCCAGCCCTTTCAGTGGAATCTCACAAAGAGATCAGATTGAAGGAAAAGAGGAACTAAAGGAAGAGGGTGCAGAAACAACAGGTGGCACAGAGGAGACCATTCAGAGAACAGTTTTACTTCAGTGGTGTCTGTTGATGCGTGCATTGGACTTTGCTGTGCCTCGCTGTAACTTGTCTGGTTTTGGTGAAGAAAGGCATTTTGATTTCTTGGATATGCCATGTATTATATGTTTCTTTACATCCAAATATGGGTAATCGGACACAAAATGAGTAAGTAGCAGATGTTTGCTTTATAATTTGAGACAGAGATTCAGAAATTAAACTGGGAAACGTACAGGAATGCTCAGGTATCCTGATATTTCTTTGTTTCCTTGTTTGAGGAAAACTTTCACGAAATAGCTGGATACTGCAGTAAGTGTGATACGTAGTATTGCTATCTAGTATTTCCTGCTCCTGGGAGAGATGCAGCTCAGGTACATTTATTTGACAAGGCCTCATCTTCTTTGCTGGGCAGTTTAGGCCAATGGGTGCTTCACAGCAAATCTTTTCATGTAACTTAGGAAAGTTTGGTGCTTCAGTAGCTTACTGGAAAGCATGTGTCATAAAGAAGCAAAGAAAAAATAGTAAAAAAAGAAAGTTGAGATCCAGAAGCAAGAAAGGTAGCAGCTAAAGGGAGATATGGCATTGGAGGAGATCTCTAAAGTCTCTGAATGTAGACACATTAAATTTATTTTACTGCCGGGGGACAAAGGGAGAAGGTGGTGGTTTCTGTACTATAGAGGCTTTTGTTTGTGCTTAGAAGCAGCTTTTCTTTCAGTTCCTCTGTCCTTTCAAGAAGGAGTCAAGACTAGTGGAAAGGCAAGATTTTCAACTGCAGTAGAGAGAGTGCTATGCTCTGGTTCATCAGTGCTGGAAAGTCCCTGGGAGGTCTTAAATCACAGTATAATCATACTGCCTTGAAACTATGCAAATAATTTAATAAATTCTCTGGAAGTTCTTTTAAGGACTATTGAACAGAGCTAATTTACAAATGGGCTCAAAATATGCTTATTTGCTTTTAGAATTCTTGGCATTTATGCAGTTGGGTATTCACTCTTGCAGTTTTGCCTTCTGCTGGCTTGCTATCACGCATGTGCCTTGAGACCACTAAACTAATAATGGAAATTGCTGAATAGCTTTTTCCCTCCTCTTCCATCTGTGGTTGACTCTGCTGGTTTGTTTTCCCTTTGTTTGTATAACCTTCTACATTTTAAAAGAGACTAAATGGATTTTTGAGAGCAGTGTTTTGCAATTTGATTGGTGTTTGAAAGGATTCCTTTGTTTTAAGAGGAGCCTCAAGAAGCCTAGTTAAAGGAGCTGGTCAGGCTCACAGAGCTACATTAGAAACGAAAGTGCCAGGAGAATGATTTGATTTGGATTCTGGTTAATGTAAGGATTTCTGGATCAGCCTTCAAATAAGAAGTTAAGACAATGTTTATGAAAAAACGTCCCCCACAAGCCCACTTGCATCTTTTGTCAGGTTGGACTTGACTAATTTGTTCTAGATTATACTGAAAAATTCAATTTGAAGATACGTGAGTAATATTGAACAGATAACAGAAACCGATCCAGAAACTTGAGGGGGGAAAATCAGTATGAAGGTTAGAAAAGATGGCCCGTGAAATTTGACTCCAAAGTCTGCCACACTTAAATGCAAATCTCCTGCATCCTTTATGTATTTGTATCCCATTGAAAATCCTGCCCTCTTTTCCCCTTACACCCTCTTAATTGTGCAAGGGCCCTGGGAAGAGATGAAGTTCTTTGCTGTTGTTCAAGTGTTCCCATGTCAGGTCCCTTGAACTCTGCAGTGTTCCTTTAGATATGAATTTTGCTGGGGATATAATTTTTTGTCAACATAGCAAGGTGTGCTGTTATTGATGATGAAAGACATTATGCAAACTTTAAATATTCTTATTAATTGAATTGCTAACTCAACTTGGCCAGTTACAATGTCAGCAATGCTGTGGAGAAATTTCTTACCTGAATCAGTTATGTTCTGGTCTATGGTAATGACAATGCCTGCATCAAGCTTGATTTCAGCTTCTTTTGAGATACTACACCATAAAAACTGATTCCAGCATGAACATAGCTGTGTGAAAACCAATGTCTTAAAACCTAGCCCATAAATCAGGAAAACTGTAATGAATGAAAATGCAGTTTTGCTGGTTATATTTATGTCTTGCAGTGGAGTGGCAGTCTGTGTGCTTTTATCAGCTACATCAGACATGGTGCCTTTTGGCAGAAGCATTTGTGGTAGAGGCCAAGGGTCTTCATTCCTTTGGTGTTTTGTGGGTTTTTTTTTTTTGTTTGTTTGTTTTTTTAATAACTGACAGCTATTAATAGGTATGTGGAGGTATGCAGTTTCAGCAACAGTGCACAGATACCAGAGCTGCATTTACTCTAAGAGATTTAGAATCATATTAATGGCCATCTCTGGCAACTAAGGCTGGAAGGAATGACGGGTGTTTGTGCCACCTTCTGCCTTGCAGAGCTCCATGTTGAAGTGGAGAGAAGAGTGCTAGAGGTTGTTTTAAAGCTGATGTGATTCTAATGGTTGTAACAATATTATCATCCCCAATTAAACTGGGTCCAAGGAGAATTTGGTACAGCATTTTTTATGTATTTCTCTGCAAGTTTCTTTCTGTACTAAGTACAGCATTGTGAAAGAACAGCATCATGTCCTTAGAACTTACCAGTAAAGAGAAAGTATTTACAACATGTCTCTGAACAGCACTGCATGGATGATGAAGCACTTCTAAAAGAATATCTGTGGAGGAAATAAACCCATTAATTGAACAGAATTATTGCACACCAAAGCTACATATTTGAGAGGTCTCTACAGTATTGAAATAACTATTGAACCGTTTGGCACATCCCTAATAAAAACCTTTATCCATTAGCCCCATCGGTGCATACTTAGGCAAATTAACTCTTTTATATGTAGATCTAAAGAAAATGGTGTGTTATAATTAAATGATTCTTTTGGGGGCAGTAAACCTCTCTTCAAACAGCTTGAATATTAGTGCAGTCGTTTTTCTTTCAGCCCTACTAATCACAGCAAATTTAGCTTGCACAGCCAGAGTCAGGGTGCATGGTACAGGACGTTCTGGCAGTGGCGATGAACAAATCCCATAAGTACTGGTGTTTGGTTTATAAAAGGATTTTATCTGAACTTAATGTAAATTTATCTGGATTCTCGCTGTTCATGAAATCGTGTTGCTCTTTCAAGATGTCTGGTGCTTAAGATATGTGTAGATCAGAGCACATCCAATAGAAGCCTGTTGTATGACTGGATTTGAATGGGAGATCTAGAGGATAAATGGCAATTGTTGTCATTACATTTAAAAAAAAATAAAAATCCCCAAGTCACTCAAGTTTTTCTCCCCAGTTTCTAATTCATTTGAAACTTATTTGACTTAGGTGAGATTTTGAACGCTCCTTATGCTGAATGGAAGAGGCACCAGATACTAAATCATAATGGAACAGACTCATAGTTGCCTAGATGAATATTTAGGCCAGGATTTCCTGACATGACTACCCATTGCTGGGATCTGATACTTTGAACAATGCCTCATTTACTGAAAGTGCTGAATACCTGTTTTCTGAAAACTGGGCTCTATGGACATGACCTGTTCTGACTTCTAGTTGTAAAGGTAAATGTACCACATTTAAATGCTGTATTCTGAGACCACACAAAGCTGCTTCCAAAGAACCAAACATATGTGTTAAGACCTTAGATTTTTGTCTAGTATATAGAAGGTAGTCTTTATATAATTATCAACTTTAGCCTCAGATTTCCGCAGATATCTACTGGAATTAACAGGATGAAAGATGTATTCATACCTCCGTTTCTTTAGTGTCTATGTCTTCTATTGTCATGCTGAGTGGGGCAGATGACTGCTCTCAAGCAGTTCCCATGCAGTTAGTTGATGGCTGTATCTAGCACAATTCTCTGTTGGCAACTGCATCATGTTATTGGTAATGAGGATTTTTTTTTTTTTTTTTTCTTTTAGGAAAGGAGCTTACAGGGACTGCAAATGCTCTAGTTTGCCTTAAGGCCCAGCCCTGCCTGTATTTGCATTTCTATGTTCTTCTAGAGAATGGTGGGCTCCCACACGAGCCAGTGTCATCACCCAAATCTCCTGAGCCAGTGTCATCACCCAAATCTCCTTTTTTTCCCTGAGCTTTCTGAACTGCCTGGTAAATGTCTTGAGGCTTTCAGCTATGTAATGATTTCAGTATCTGACATCTGAGGTCAGGAAGCTTGGCTATTTACAAAGGGGAATCATTTAAATAGGACTTCTGATAGTACAGGACATAAGTTAGATTAGGAGCAAGATGTGATTCAAATATACAGCTTGTTATGGACACTGCAGTTTTGAATTCCAGTAAGCAAAGCAGATTGCTTTTTCAAATTATATGCTGCGGGATATAAAAGAGCAAGCAGTTTATCTCACAGAACCATGACTTGCCTTCAGTTTGCACATGCAGCTTACATTGGTGGGAGTCCCAGTGTATTCTGAGGGCATGATATACAGTGTAAACCTGACAAATCTCTTAAGGGGAACAGTGTTCCAAAATGAACCATCCATTTTGTCTGGAACTGCTTTAAATTGGAAATTTAGCCATTTAAAATGGCTAAATGCAGCATGCGTGTGGATCTCTCAGGCTGCTGGTATGGATTCTGGAATATGATACGCGTGTTTTCTGTTACTGGTGTTTCCATTGAGCTTAAATATAAAGGATCAGTTACAGTCCCCAGGCTGATCACTCGTAGAGCATCTGAGAAAAAGCAGCATGTGTCTGTTCTTTCCTTTATGGTATCATATTAGTCACCTCTAAGGCTTGTAGAGCTTTACTGAGAAGCAGAAGAGAGACCCCTGCAATTAGTGTCATGGCTGGCACTAAATTATGGGTAAGCAATGAAGTATGATGAGAGCCTAAAGGGTGGCTGAGGTGGACCCCTACTTCCACTGAAGTCAGTGAAATTACAACGGTTTATCTCATGTATGGTTTAGTCTCTAATTTAATACAGCTTTAACTTTTTTCTAAGCCCTTTATGTGTAAGTCACATTGATGTTTCTGGTGTGCATTTGCATTTCTACCACCTTAGACTTTCAGGATATTTATTCCCACCTAAGAAAGATGATGTTCTCTTTGCTCCTGGTCAGGCACTGATTAACACTGTACACTGATTTTAATTAGTCTGCCTAGGTTTTCCAAAGGTGGTAAGACACATAACTTGCAAGAAAACTTAGGAGGTGTTTCCTTGTTCATTGATTTCATGAGATGAAAATTTATCCATTATGGATTCAGTGAAGCTTAGGAATTGCAGAAACATTATTATTAGTCAGTAACTGATTTATTTCAGTGCTCTGTGTCTGTGAGGGTCATCAGTTCACTTCCGGGGAAGTGCAGCTTATCTTCAGCTGTAATTCATAGCCATTGCTTCAACTTTTAGCATCAGTGGGTGGTTTAACCTTGAGGCTACTTGCTCTATCAGTGGTGATGCCTAATGTGCAAATATGCTATTTTGTAATGCAGAGATTGTACCTCAGATGTCCTACCTTACAGACTACATTAAGTTTTCTAGAAGGTGAAGCATTATTTTCCACATCTCTCCTGGGATGTATAGAAAGCCTACTGAATTCTTTAAAGACTTGGTATTTAGTTTGCTTACCAATCTCTTGGTATTATCAGATACCAATGAAAATACATAATGTAACACACACAAAAAAAGATGTTTCAGCATTATGTAAAAATCGCTGTTGTTCCACTTACTTTGAGATGTTCTTTGAATGCCAAAAATAGTCCTTTGGCATCTTATGCAAGTCTTATTTATTTCCACATCCAGAAATGTTTCCTGGTAGTGGGCGGACCAGACACTGTTAGGAATCACGGGTGTCAAAATGTCGGTTCACGAGTCTGCCTTCACAATGAGTAATTTCAGACCCAAAGGAGGCTAGAAACATTTGGGATATTCAGAAGCAGGAAATAATTTCTTCCCTTTTCCCCTTCTCCTCATCCTCCAAAACCAATAGTCACCAAGTTCTCATGGAAGTTCATGGCTCAGACTCAGGCAGTGGTCAGGTTTTACCAATTCACAGTTCACCTTGCACCAGCTGATGATGAAGAGCAACAGCAGTTCTAACTGTTCTTAAAGTGACTTTATAGTCTACCTAAAAAGCAAGAAGCAGCTACTGTTAAACTGGCTGGAAATTTTCTGAAGGTTTGTGTCTCTATTTAAAATGAAGGTTTATTGAAACTGAAGCATATGGAAACTGGTTTTGATAACTTTCACAATTTTTTTCAGCATGATATGAAAGTAGATTTTAGGGCCCTTGATGCTGTTAGATTCCCTAACATCTAGTTCCCAGCTCCCTGGTTTCCTAGTGCTGTTGATGTTTGCTGGGGGAATAATTGTTGCAGTGGTGGGGAAAGAGGGACTGAACTCTTAAAAATAACTTCTCTGCAGTTCTGCTGTTTAAAAAGTAGCTCATAATCTGCCTTCACCTTGACACCCCAAAAATTTTACACACAATTTATTCTAAATGTGAAATTTTCCATGTGGGGTGTAATTTTGGCACAGCTTTAGACTTCAACTTTCTGCACTAATTACAAAGCCACTTTGTTAGCTTCCCATAAACTTTTTACTTATAAGCATTTTTCAGGGTAATTAAACTGTTTAAGTAATTCAGCTGATACTGTACACAGTCTTATTTATAATGTAATTAGGACTACTACAAGAAAGTGCAAGCAATTAGTGATTTAATCCTAGTAAAGAATGTTTTGAGTTTTAGGTTTGGCTTTTTGTGCTTTTAATCCCTCCATGCTTACCTCTGTAATAATGAAGGTAAATGGATAAACAATGTGTTTAAGATTCTTTCAAGGGGAGAATCATGGTTTGGGGAGCAAAATTGATTTATATTTGTATAGGTTGCAAATGGAACAATTTTTTTCCACGCTGAGCAGTGTCACCTTGTCTTCCAACAGTTACTTGGGATTCCTGGTTTCCTCTTGTCGCTTAGACATTGATTCACTGTCTGGCCTTAGGTAATCTATTATCAGACTTTCAAATTCATGTGCCTGTAGCTAGATTCAAATACTTAAATAAGTAACTTGAGGACTGTCAAAAAGAAAGTAATTTATGTAATTGTGTAACTATGGAGCACAACCCCAGTTCTGAAAAAGCTAAGGATATCTAATTTTACACTGATTAGTGCTGTTCACTTGAACATTTGCATAACTCTTAGTAGGAAGGGGAGCTGGGTGTCTAATTTGAAGTAATAAATTCTGAATGCTCTGTCATTTTCTAAGCATGTCAGTTGTGTGTAAAATATTCCTTTTCTACCATGCCTCTGATTCTACAAAGATTGTTTTTTCTGTATTAGCCTGGTCACCAGCAATTACCATGTCTGTTGAGTATGTGTGAATAGAGAAAAGTTGATTAGCTAATGAAATGATGCTATGACAGCTATTGGTAAGAAAAAGTAAACAACGGCTTATGAAAGATTCTTCAAAGAAAAATGTATAAGTATTTAGGTAGCAGCTACTTCTCTTCAACAAATAACCTTTCAGGAAAAAAGACACCTGTACTAAGTATCCAACTCCACAACTCCCTTGCTCTCACCCTAACAAAAAGTATTGAGTGAGATGTCAAAAAAAGTCCCCTGCAGACTAAGAAAAAAACCACTATGAACATTTCTTACATTTCCATAGCGGGGGAGAGGGGTTAGAACATGTATACCTTTGTATCTATATAGATAATCTTGCAAGTGATTTTAGTTTTATCCTCAAGGTAAATAAGTACTATAGACCAAAGATGCTGGTGTAGACAGGCAGGATAAGTTTCTGAAGCAAGTATTTCTGGGATGGTAACAACGATCATCCCTGTGTGAACAACTTCCAGCCATTCCATCCGTTATGTACCTATTACAGTACATGCAGCCTTGACTGCAAATTACATATATGCCCTCCTGTAGTCTACAACCCCTTTGTTCCCTTGGTTCATTTTCAAGAATAGATCAGATTTTTTCAGGCTTAAGTAAAGAACTAATTTATACTTTGAAATGATCAGAACTTTTCTCTTAAAAAATACATGACTTGATTTAATACTGTGTTTTCTGAAGTAAGTTAAATGTGGTTTCCTGCACATTTAAAATGATGACCCTTTCTTTTAAATTGCTTATGATGTTTAATCAGCAAATCAAGACATACTTCAACTCTAATTAAAGCTCGGTGGAAACGCCGAAAGGTAATGGACATAGGACAGACAATCATCTGAAAATGGAAAAAGTAGTACGTTACAGAAAATGTTTGGCACATTTGCATTTTCAGAAGGCAGATAGAGCTGCTTCTGCTGCATCAGTTATCAGGAGTTTTAAAAATTAGCTGCAGTATAATTAACCATTAAATCAAGGAAGTTGTAGTCTTGTTTTCTTGATGAGAGGTTTCAATATTTCTGTATTCACAGTGTGAAACAGCTATATCTTTGTTTTAAATTACTGTGGTAGAGCTTATTTACATCCCCAAACATGAGTAAATTTTACAGCCCTCAATATTGCATTCTTGCTGTTTTGTATGATCTTCATTCCAGTTTCTGTCAATGAAATCCTCTTAGGTTGGGTCCAGAGTCATGTTAGCTTTTTGTGTATTTGGCCAGGCCAACATGGCTAGAAACCGTCTGGCTTCATGTAAGTTGTGCCATTCACAATAGCTGAGTGTCAGACCCCCTCTGTATCTTCATAAGTCTTGTTAAATGTGGGGGTTTTTTTTGGCAGTTCTAGATGGTTCTGTATCCTGGATTTGCTGTTTCTTGTGCCCTTGGATTATTAGCTGTGCAGGTTCCGTTCCCTGCCCCCCCAATTTTTTCGCTGACCATGTGATTACAGTGGCAAAAATGCTGAAGTATATTAGGTTGGATTTGTTGCTGGTGTAGTGTCAATAACTTCTGTATTTGGGGAATTTGACACATGATGCAGGAAGATTGTATAATCATTTAAAGAGTGGGAGAAAAAAGTCCTTTTTCTGCACATATGTGCTTGCATTTAATAAAGACCCTGTGGGATGAGTATAGTTTGTTAGACAAGACAAATGGAATTTTATTTTATAAGGAGGACAAAAGGAGGAGTGTCGCTTATCTCCACATATATACTATGTGTGAAACAGTGCAATCTCTTTCCAAATAATTATTTTTTTTTCCATAATCTTTCTTCTTTTGGACTAATATTGATAATATGTTATTCCTGCTCAAAAATGACTTCTTTCTCTTCCTCTCCCATGCTTCCCATAGGAAAATGTTGACAAAATCCTTTTGGCTTGCGAAGAAACAAAAACCAAAAATTTCTCAGTTATTGCCTATGTGTTACATGCACAAAACAAACAAAAGGTAACAACTGCATTTAGTTTGCAGTTCGAGTGCATTCAGTTTTGAAGTGAATCATACTGAGACCTGAGGAGACGGGGATTTGCTGCTCTGTGGTTCACTGGCTCTTTCTGATTGAGTGGTGGAATTCAGAACTGGTGCAAAAAGCTACCAAGAAGTCTACTCATGCAAGGTTTGCTTATTCCCAATGCCACGCTAGGCCAAGTGCATGAAGTCCTGAAATAGATAATGTTTTCTAGAAAAATCTTATTTTCTTAATTCATGAGCTAATGAGGTTTTTGTGATAAGCTTCTGTGTCTAAATTAACTTTACTCTCTCACAAATTGTTCTCTCTCTGTAAGATCCTTGTAGCACTATTCCATTTGATCAGCTTTTGATTCTGGCCGTATCTAGAAGCTTGGCAGATATGCTGCCTACTGTACCAGATGCTCACACCAGAACACAGGAGGTTATAGTCTAGTTTCAAGCTCAGTTTCTGTCCTATGGAACGATTTGAAAGAAGCTGTTTCTGGTTGCCCATTTAGTTGAGCGGAGAGGATGCTATGAACTGTCTTTGTAAAGAGTGATGATCATCCGTACACAAATAGTACTACTTCCTAGCCATTCATTATAGCTTTCAGAGTTAGGGGATGGGTTTCCAAATACTGCTGGTGAGACAGCCTGCTGCCTTAAAAAAGGTGCCTTTTTAGTGTATTAGAATTAAAATAAAAGGAAGATACAAGTAAAATTTCAGAGGCATTTTGATTTCTAAGGATCTTGCCCAATTTGGAGTTTCTCCAATAAAATAAGGCATATTCTTCTGTGTGCTACTGGATATTTTGGGTTTTGTCCTGATGTTTTTTTGGTTTGGGTTTTGTGTTTTGTTTGTTTTTTTTTTTTGCAGGTCTTTTTTAAATTAAATCTGCTGTTCTGAAGTTCACTGTCTACATTAGGTATATATTGCGGTGAATGACAGGAATATTTTTGTGAGAGATAGGTATTACTACATATAAAACAAGAATTGTCTAGCACTTCCTATTCCTGACTATGATTCCAAAGAAGATGTTTATATCTTATTGGGGGGAGAGGCACAAATAAATTAAAAAAAACTCCCCATTTTTTAAGAAATGATAAGAAGAAAATTCTTGAGAAATGAAACATCCGTATTTTTCTGAGGTCTTAAAAAATTACATCATTAGCTAGAAAAAACACTTATTGACTAATTGAAAATATTAATGAGTAAGTCTAAGGGAATGCAAAGTTCATTTTGGAAGTAATTTGATGAGTCTTACCCAGTTTTAATAACTGCATTTCTCATCAAACCATCCAAATTCCAGGAGGATCTGACAGTTACTAACAATGTGAAACTTGTGTTAAAATAAACAAGAGGAATTAACATGTGAAGCGTATAAATGTAATTCTGAGTGATTTCCTTTTGATCAGGTTAGTTCACCAGGAATTTTGTGGGAATTCAGGATTGATGCTTTCAATTTACCTTACGTTGCAGAAAAGTTGTATTTAGCAGACGCAAGGGCTCTGATGAATGCAGTACTTTTTTTTCTGCTATCCAATAAAACTGGAATGACATTGTGTGAATCTAGGAGCTCTTGTACTCTGTAAGAAGTCAGGAGAAATTGTATTAAAGTAATTGACTTCAGTAGGATCGAGACTTTCTTTAACAATTCCATGGAGCTTTAAGTATTTTTGCAGTCTATTTTAAGACATGAGCACACTGGTGGAAGTAGTGCTTCTAATCAAAATGGGCTATATTTTATTCAGACCTTGGAGACCAAGTAGGTAGAGCTAATTGGCTTATAACTGACCTGCTTAAAGGATGTCAAAATTGGCTGTTGGCTGTTCCTTTATAACATTAGTTTGATTGACTAAGAGTCTGGCAGCAAGATATGAAATATTAGGAACCCAATTCATTAAAATTGTCCCCATTTTAGATCATTACATATTTTCAGAACAAATGGAACATACTTGCATTATAGAAGAAATATAGATATGTAAATTACTAACACATCAGCCACCTCCTGTTCCCTTCCCTGGAATAAAAAACTCCCAGTTGATCATATGAAAATAAGAGGGGAGCAGTGGGATGTAATTTTTTCCTGTGATACTATGCAAAATAAGTGTCTTGGAAAAAAAAAATTTAAAGAGGAGCATCATGGGCTTGATTTCCATTATTTACTTCCAAGTTATCTGGTTGCCTGTCATGCAAGGACTCAATGCAAGAGCAATGTGCATATAGATCTGTCATTATATCAGAATTCTGTGTCTCTTGTTTACTGGGGAGGAGTTTTATTTATTTGGATAATAGTTTTATTTCACCTTTTTTAAATCATTGACTTCTACTCTGCTAGGCATATAGCTGCCCTTATTACACTGTTCGTAGGATTTAATTTTGAATATGGCATAATTAGGTGATGGTTAGATGTAAGATACATGTACTGTTTGTAGTCTGAAAAAACTAGAGGTCATCGCACCATGTAAGAAGACAGGAAATTGAGAAGTTTCAGTATCTTGCATGCACATGTGTTTTGTACGTATGTACATATATACTTCATATCTGAGCACTAATTGGTATGGAGGAAGATACTGCTCTGTGCTCTTAAACTGAGCTGTTAGTGTAAAGTTGGGACCTAAAGGATTATTTTAGTTAGAAAAAATAATGTTGAAACTGAGTGCACTGGTGTTATCCGAGCTGTTTACCACGGGGGGTAATTCTGTGCAGAGACAAAATATTGCTTCTCTGAATGCAGAAGGAGGTGGGGTTTGGCTAGTGGTTCATCTTTTCAGTTAGTGTTTATGCTGGAAATCATCTCACTGAAGTTTGCTTAGGGCCACGTTCCAACTGCTGCATTTTCCAATGTCCTTGGCTTTCTCCTCTCTCAGGTCCTTGGCTCTATCCTTTGCAAAGAGGATCACTCAACTCTACTGAGAAATAACCACAGCCCTCCAGATGCCCCTGATGTAGGTGGGCACTGCTGCTGCTGTGTTACACCTTGTTCCATAAGGGTATTCTGTGTATGTGTACGCAGGTAATATTAATGCCTTTTACGTTCACCAGTTCCCAGGAAGTGTAATTTAAAGCTTATCTGGTCATAGGGTTGTCTTGCAAGTTTTGCAAAGCAGACTATGTTCTTTGAAGGGTGTTTTACATGCACCTTGTGCAATGGAGCTCACTACACGAGCCTGCAGTCCATCCACACATGATGGAAAGACTCCGGCAGGAGGGATGATCTGCTTCACGCTAGGCACAGAGCAACTTTCAGCAGCATCGCCTGGAGTGTCTTAACAGACCTCTGTGCAGGGCACAACAGAGCCTGTGTTTTACAAAGCTTGGAGGCACATCGTGCTCTGCCTGCATCTCCTCCACTGCTAGGGGAAGCTGCAGCCATGCTGCTGCCTCTCTCCTGTTGCAGGGAGGAGCAGTAGGTGCTTGCTATAGTGACTTTAACGGGTGCAGGTGCAGTGATCTGTCCTTTGGCCAAAGGCTTCTGTTTTTTTAGTGCAGAATCATGGTAGAGACACAGCTAAAATGGCATTAAAGCATATCTGTTGGCCACCTAAAACTGTGTTACACACAACACGTATGACTTACAGTGTTGTTATTCCACGTGCATTTGAGCTATGCATCTTACGCAAGCCTTTGGAGGTGCTCGTTAATACATATTGTTGTTTGTTCATTTTGGCAAATCCCAGAAGATTGTATGGGGCCAAACCTAACTGAAATCCTCATTAACTCGAATAGCAAATGATGCATTCAGCATCTTTAAGCTGAAAAACTTAGTCCCTTTTTCTTTCTCTAAACATTAAATAGCTTTTTCAGTTTCTGCATCTGAGCACAGAAGGCACAACATAATGAATACCAGTCTTCTGAAAGAGGCAATGTGCTAGGGAGGATTTGCCTTTTGTGGTTTTGGTTTTTTTGTTTTTTTTCACTCACGTTATATTGCAATTCCAAACATAGCAAGCTTCTGAGATGTTGCTAGATACTTATGTTCATCTGTGTGTTCCTTAGCAAATACTTTGACAGTTGGTAAAGTGAGAACATCATTCTTTCATTGTTACATGCTTCTTCCACATCGGTTACCCCACGCATAAAGTAAAAATTGTAGTCATACTCTGTTCCTGTTCTTCGCGTTTCAAATCTCTGTTGGGATGTAAGTGGCTCGGGTAGAAGTCTGGCGTCATTTGCAGGAGCCTTGTAAACATAATGGGGAGGGAATCATATTATGATTAAAATAATGACGTCACTTGGTAATCTAAGTTTAACCTGTGGTAATAACCAAAAACTTGTTGCTTGTGCTCCATGTTCTGTGTTGAAAGGTTTTCATATTGTTATCTTCCACAGTGATCAGGTAACAAATTTTAAAACTAAGCCACAGCAGCCAGTGTTAAGTAGTGGGTTTTTTTTGAAGAAGAAGAAGGAATGATCTCTTGCTCTTCTCAGCAAACCTTCACAGCACTGCGAGGCCTTCCTTTTCCTTGACTTTGGCTGGAGATACACTTAATTCTGCACTGAGCCTTGCAGCCAGGCTCTGGGGGACAAGGGAGGATCTGAGGCTTTGGTAGATGCTAGTAGATGCAGGCATTTCAAACTGCCCATTCTAGTGCCTAAATTAGTTGCAATTATGACAGCGTCATAGTTCAGAAGAGCACTGCGTGATTCAGACCACCTGCTACATGCAACTAAGGGACGTTCTCGTATATAAATAAAAATACTGTTAAAGTGTAGAAGTAGCTGTGATGAGGGTTTCTTATGAGCATGTATGTGTATGTATGTATACAATGTATAAAGGGAATTCATGGTAAAAAGCAAGTCTTACCCAAGTTTTGTGAATTATTTTGGTCATTTTGCAAGAATAACAGACTATAAGAGACGGGAAGTCCTCGGT
The DNA here is from genome assembly GCF_000690535.1 of Cariama cristata. Classification (NCBI taxonomy): domain Eukaryota; kingdom Metazoa; phylum Chordata; class Aves; order Cariamiformes; family Cariamidae; genus Cariama; species Cariama cristata. The sequence goes on along the minus strand of NW_009629242.1, from coordinate 46,272 downwards.
TCTGTTTAGTGCATTCTTTAAAGAAAGATGAACCATTTTATCTCCCTGTGCTTCATCTAGCATTCCTAGTGCTTACTTTTACTGGTGAAAACTTAGATTCTTTTTTTCATCCTAGTGCATTAAATGCTCCTTTTCTTACATTGTTAACAGTATGACACCATTGGGTAGGTGATAGATAGCACAGTGGTTTTCCTCCGGTATTTCTTCTGTCCATCTAAAGTACTAGTGCACAACCTGCTTCTCTCTATGTCAAATTCATGTTGTTTTCCATGATTTACACAGTGAGGACCAAAAATCAAGTAAATTTAATCTATTTGCATTTTATGCTCCCTTGAACCATTCTTACTGATTTGAGGCCTTGATATTAATCATTATTTCTCAGTATTTCTCGTCTACTCCCTGTCTACCATTTTCCATTTCAAATTCTGCTGAAAACTCGTTTAGTTTTTTTTCTTATCATTTTTCTCCAGCACTCTGCACATCCTGCCTTAACCGGATTGTCTTTTTTTCATTTGTCTTATGTATTTATGGATTGGAATATGTCCTTTGCTGTACATTAAATCCTTTGGTGCTCCCTAGCCAGCCTTGACTGTATGAATTTAATGAGGATTGTGTAGTGGTTGGTGTCGTAAGTTATCTTAGGCTGATTTTTCAACTGTCTGCTGTTTGACTAGTTTATCACTTTCCTGATGTGGCACGCATAAGGGTGCCCTGAAGGCTGCTACTTAGAGCAGCGATCTCATTCTCTGAAGTCTGTGGCTCATCGGATGCAGGGCTGCAACTGCTTTCCTCTTAGGTATGCATTTATGCTACAGGGTGGGACATACGTTGTACAAAAAAATGTTGAGAGAAGGCTTTATCTCCTGAGGATCTCTGGAGTGCAAGGAGAAACATCCACTAGCAGAATGATCCTAGAAGCATCTTTTAGAGCTCCAAGTAGTCTAGCCTATTTGCAGACTAAAGAGAGGTTGTGAACAGGGATGATTACGATCCCGACAGTTCCTGTACTGCAGCTTTCAATGTGGGCCGTGAATAGCATTGCTTTTCCGCTCCTGTTGAGTGATTGCCTCTTCTGAGGAAGAGCTGAAGTTCTTCTACATTCATGGAAATTGTGCCTACTTACAACATATGGAGGAAGATCAGAACTGAAATTTGAAATTTTGTTAATCATCAGGTAATCGAACCTAAATTGCAAAGTTCCAAAAGTGTAGTCAAGTGTAGCAAGAAACTAATTACATGTCTTCTCAGTGTAGAAAAAAATCCCCATAGGATAATTTCACTTTTCTCATGACCTGTACATATTCTTTAATTTCATCTAAACTGACAACACATCAAAACAAGTTCTTACTGGTGTTCTACTCGAGTCCTTGACTGTCCTTTGTAAAACAAGCCACACTGCTGGGGCACAAATCATTACCAACGTGCTCTACGACGCTTTGTGTGCATCTTGAAGGTAAGTCAGGAGACTTCTGCAGAATAGTGAGCTACAGTATCTCAACTTCAGCCAGCTCACTGTTGGAATGACATCTGGTTTTAGTCACTTATAGTAAGAGATGATGTAAGGAATGGTACAGCTTTCTTCTGACTGTTTCCAGGCATATTTATCAGGAAAACTGTGTACAACTCTCAGATTTATAGTGGAACTGTAATCAGATAATTTACGACAGAAAGTGCTGTCCTTTCATGTATGGTTTCCTTCTATGTCCTCTAAAGCTATCTTGTGAGACTGTGGTTAAACTATAATATTTTAAAAACTTTGCTTATGCTTAGTTGTGGTATGTAACACAGCGTTGGTTTACCGTCTTACAGTGTTATTATGCAGCTTAGATCTGAATGTGGAGCTGATACCGTGTCTAACAAAAACGTCTGTGCAATTTGGGTTACTGAGCTAATGTGAAAACTAGCTGGTCTCCATGTGCCTCTTTGGGTGCAACTGATAGATTGCGACTTCAGGGTTTTGGGAAAAAAATATTTTTGTCTGACATACCTTTCATACATACTCTATGATTGCATAAACTGGTTGTCGTTCACTGGGGACTCCCAGTTGTCATTGGTGTTTTACAGGGTCAGCATTTTAGCAAGAAGTGTGCACAGTGTCCCTGAGAAGTGCTGTGGCATGGGAGTCCAGGGTTTGTACCTCACTCTGCCATTGACCTGCACTGCAAACACATACAAATTGCTTCACCTCACTGTGTGTCAGCTTCACCACCTGCTGAATAAAGATAATAACACACACCTTCCCAATGACACGGTTTGTGACCTCTTGTGGAATAATAGTTTGTCAAATGGTCAGTAAAGATCTGGTAGTTCAGGCAATTAATAATTACTTTTTCTTGAATCTTAGTTTCATATTCAGCTCTTTTGAAGACTGTTTTCTTTGTTTCTCAAACCGTACAGTATTCTGCAGTTCTCTTTCTGGGCATTTCCTTTTCTCTTCTTATCTGATAGGAGTGGTATGTGGAAGGCAGTTTTATCTGGTACACAGTACTCTGTCTAATGACCTAAGCAATCAACAGAAGAAATAATTAGGCATTTAAAGTGATTCTTGGAATTTTCTAAATAAATAGAAATATTGGTCAGAGGCTGGCTTTGTAATTTCTGGGTTTGTGAGGTAAGCGTTTGGGTCCTTCTGTGCCCGTTCTCCCTTTCCTCTCAGTTTTTTGCATGCTTCTTGCGTAAACAAAGTTCTTTGAAAAGCTCTCATGACAGCACAAGCTGTCCTTCACTTCTGTTCAATGAATGCATAGTGCTAGTTATTCAGTCTCTAAGTGTAGGAGCTGGGTTTTTTTCTCTGCTCTTGTGTGTACTCATCCAGGTGAGATTTGGATACTTTGGTTTTGCGAAAGCCTATGGACTGGTTTTTTGTTTGTTTAGGACATTTTGTTGGTGCTTGTGTTTTCTTTTCCCTGTTGTTCTACTGAAAGCTTTTGTTAGGAAAGATGTCTTCGCTTTAGTGAGCTTTCCTAGCACCTTGAATTCTCAGCCGCCGAGTTGACTATTGCTGTCGAAAGATGTTAAAGCAGGAAGGGCACTGCTCTCCACCGATTGCTGATCCCAGAACACAGGGGAAATGACAATGCTGAATATTTTCATCTTTGGCAGCGCAAAAGGCTGGTTCACTTGAGTTCAAATCTCTTCCGAAGCAGCTTGACCAAGCTTACTTGGAGCTGTAATATGAACCTTTGCAAGTAACTGTGTATATCTTTTAATAAATCAAAGCACTTGTAAGCCAAAAAGCCCCAGGGATTTACAGATCTTTTCAGAAAGATTTTGTTGAGTTTTTAAAAGACAACTTGTTCATTTTACTCTCTACTAAGGTTATCTAGAAAGTCTCAAGGTAATTAAACTCAGCAGAGCTTGTGGGGGAGGCAAAGGGGGCATCTATAATGCTTTTACTTTCAGGATGGTTACTTGTCCTATTTCATGCGGGCCTTTCACTACAAGAAGGACATTGAGCTGCTGGAGCGTGTCTAATGAAGAGCAGCAAAGCTGGTGAAGGGTCTGGAGCACAAATCTTATGAGGAGCGGCTGAGGGAGCTGGGGTTGTTCAGCCTGAAGAAAAGGAGGCTGAGGGGAGACCTGGTCGCTCTCTACAATTACCTGAAAGGAGGTTGTAGCGAGGTGGGGGTCAGTCTCTCCCCGGTAACTAGTGACAGGACAAGAGGAAACGGTCTCAAGTTGTGCCAGGGGACGTTCAGGTTGGATATTAGGAAGAATTTCTTCACTGTGAGAGTCATTAAGCATTGGAACAGGCTCCCCAGGGAGGTGGTGGAGTCACCATCCCTGGAGGTGGGCAAAAACCATTTAGATGTGGCACTTTGAGACATGGTTTAGTGAGCATGGTGGCATTGGGTAGAAGGTTGGACTTGATGATCTTTGAGGTCTCTTCCAACCATAATGACTCTATGATTCTGTGTCAGTGAAACAAACTCTGTTCTTGACAAAATGAAACCCCAAGGTCAACCTAATGTGGATTTATGGTGTCAAGCATCAGATGCAACGCTGCAATGGGTGCTTTCTAGAATCCATATGGTATTAGGAGAACATTTCACTGAAGCTGTGTTCAGTATGTGCGTTGTGGACACAGAGGTTTTGACAGAGTCAAATGACAGATGCCCTTCTAAAATAATCTGGCATGACAACCTGCTTAGCATAAACCAGTAGAATTTGATAAATGGTTCTTTTATCAAGCCCATAATTTTTAACTGAGCTAGAAAAGAAGATGTTCAAGACATGAAATGATGAAGCATCCCTATATGCCCAATTTAATTATCCACAAAAAATATGTATTGTTTACATCTAAATATAAAAGGCTCATGTTTTCATAATCTGAATTTTGTTGTGACTTTGCTTAAAGAACTCTTTATGATCAGGAATCCATTCACTTGTCACGTTTTTTCTATAGACCAGGTATAGTATGACAGGAATGGTGTCTTTATCTTATAGTACAGAATGGTATCTTTGTGTTTACATTGCTGCACCATGCTTACATACCCAGTTTCATCTCTCAAGGACAATCTATTTTTAGAGACATTTCAGGAAGCTTAAAATATTTTCAAAAAAGAATGGGTATAAAACGTCTGGTGGGAAATTCTGATGCAGTTATTGCTACTTCACTACTGAGGCCAAAATACTGTTTCAGACAGATTTGAACTAAGCAGTAGTGCATGTTTTCACTAACTAGATGTAGAACAGTGCCATGTGTAAAATTGTCGCTCCAGTGTTGGCTACGGCTTAGCAAGATCGAGATTTGACAGCCTTTGGTACAATGATTTTCTCAGGAGAAGTTGGTATAACATAGAGCAGTCTCAAATCTATTTTCCCGACACATCAGAGGCAAAATCAGGCAGAGGTATGGGACCTTATATGGTTGTATTTGCACTGCTCGTCTTAGTGGCAGCAGACTTTATTTTAAGGATCTATCCCACTGGCTTCAGGGTCAGATCAATACTAACAAGCTAAATTGCTATAATGAAGTATGTATGATAAGAATGTTCAGCTTTCCTAACAAAATGTATAAGGTGTTTTTTCATTTCATTAACCATTTATTGAAATTCATTTTGTTTGATAATTGAGGTGTGTTGAATATACCAATATGGATATTTTATTCTATTACAGGTGTTATCTCTGATTTGCTTTTCTTCACCTTTGAATAGCTATAATTAGATTTGGAAAGCGAGTCTTTCATTCTTAAACTTTTTAAAAATGGCATCTTGCTGTACTTCATAGAATATTAGATCAGTTAATTTCTTCAAGATAGTAGTGTTCTGAACTTGCATTTATTTTTGGAACATTAATGATATTCTGCAATGCATCCCATGAAAAATCAGACAGATACAAGTATTAGTACGTGTCAATTCAATCTGAGTTAATACTATGTTTTTGGTCAGAGCGATGCAGTATATACATGGATGTGTTTGCTGGTTAATATTTTTTATATTATTTAGCCTAGTTGTATTTCCTTATTAATGAAATGGAATGTATCCATTTTTGTACATACTAGATAGAATTTGATTCAGTCAGGTCAAAGTTCACTTCTATCCATGTTATCCAAGATCACTCAAAAGCAGCGTGACCAGCAGGTCAAAGGAGGGAATTCTGCCTCTCTATTCCAGTACCTAAAGGGGCCTACAAGAAAGCTGGGGAGGGACTTTGGCATGGAGTGAGAGGACAAGGGGCAATGGCTTTAAACTGGAAGAGGGGAGATTTTGATTAGATATGAGGAAGAAATTCTTCATGGTGAGAGTGGCGAGATAGTGGGACAGGTTGCCCAGAGAAGCTGTGGATGCCCCATCCCTGGAAGTGTTCAAGGCCCGGTTGGATGGGGCTTTGAGCAACCTGGTGTGGTGGAAGGTGTCCCTGCCCATGGCAGTGGGGTTGGAACTAGATGGTCGTTAAGGTCCCTTCCAACCAAACCATTCTATGGTTTTCTATGAATCTCTGCTTTTCACAGAGCAGAAAAAATGTGTAGGGACACTACTTAAGACAGGCTGTTTGTCAGAAATTTTAAACTGAAAATCCTGTTGGTTAATTGTTTTTCTACAATTTTCATGAAAATTTTTTCTTTTTAAAATTCAAATCTCTATAAGCCTAAGTTTTCATCCAAAACTGAATATGCTGGTGGTTTTGTTTTGTTTTGTTTTTTAAATGTTGCTGATGTTCTTCATTTTTGTTTCCTTTTGTAAACTTAATTCACAGGTAGGTTTTCTTATGCGGTACTCTGACTAAGTAAGTCCACAAGGTTTTATATTTGTACTCTGCATTTCCATTTTTATGAGGACATCATGGAAACTATAGTGTCGACCGGGAAACTGAGCATATAGATGAGACTGTGTGCATGAAATATTCATGCTACATTTCCCTGAAATTGTTGCATTGAAGTAGAAAGGCTTGGTTTTTTTTCCCTTTCCATCACCCCCCAGTATTTTACATTGGAAAAATTGGCATTATCTCAAAAAAAAAAAAAAAAAAAAAAAGGAAAAAAAAAAAGAGTGAGTCAGGAAGACACAAAACATGTGACTCTTCCTGTTCTGCAGCAGGGCATCACTTCCAGCAGATATGGGAGAAGAAACTCATTGAAACCTTTGTGACTAGTCTCATGCCCCAGCCCTGTACATCAGGAGAAAATAGCTGAATGGTATTTGTTGTGCTTCACTTTTCATCTGCTCATTTAATCTTCTATATATTTTCAGACTGAAATCTATTTTTAATTTCTCCTGAAATGATTTGCTACAAAAAGATTTCAATTCTGTATGTTAATGATGTTCAATCATTTCAGTCTGAAATTCTCATTAAAATCTTAACTTTTCCTGCAAACTGTTCATACAAAAATATTGTGGGGTGCTAGATAATTTGGAACATTTTTCTTTTTAATTTTAAGGATAAATTTATTAAAATATCAAAAAGTAAACCGGTTTTGAACCCGAGGGCTTTCCCTTTAGAAAATGTAATAAGGAAAATATGTGAATTTCATCACTCTCTAGACATTCTATAAAAATTGCAATATTCTTGGTAACTGAACTGTGAATGTATGTTGAAACATTATTTTCCACTGGAAATAAACTAGTTAGAAATTTTTTTTGTCAGGTTTATTTATTTATGAATTCTTGTGCACATGATCTGGAACTGTAACCCTAATTTACGTATGTTATTCCAAACAGTAACAGGAAATATTTTGGTTTATAACTTATAAATTCATTCAGATTTCTATTATTTGAGAAAAAATTCACTGTTGTCTGAGAATGTAAGTCCTATGCTATCTGAAAGACCTCCAGATCTAAATGTTGTAGGTGATTAAACTTTTTAAGCTATTCTTCTAAATACAAGGTTTTCTTTTAGTGGTAGTGCTGAACAAAAATAATGAACAAACATAATTGTGTAATTTAGAATAATTATGTCATTAGTGGGTAATTGGAGGTGCAGGTATAGAAGTTTTTGGCAGAATTTGAAAATTAACCTGGATCTCCTTGTGACTTATCTGTCCTTTTCCTCTTGCATTAGTAAGATGTTAGCAAACATTATTTATTAATACGTGGAAGTACACCACTGAGTTATACAACCTCTTAGCAGAATTAGTCTGGAATTTTCCATTATCTGTTCTTCATCGGGAAACTTGGGAATTAAAATTGGATATGTCACATAGTCTGTTTTCTGAGAAGTAAACTCATTCTAAGATTAAGAGGAAGAACATTTTCACACCTGAAAGCTGCTACATGGGAGTTGCAGACTGAGTGCTGCTGCTTTCATTGTCTTCCTCAGCCAGGGAATGTTTTCCATGTTGCTATACTGTGATTTACTAAGAGGCAGGGTGGTCTCACTTTTCAGGGGATGGACAGCTGCCTAAACATACAGTCTGGTAAAGCATGAAGGGACATGGAGTCCTGTAAGGATGAGCAGAGAAGTTTTGCATCAGTGTAAGGGATGTGCAAAAGTTTTTGTTTTTTCTGGTATTTGTGGATAAGTCTAAATTTGTAAAGGAGAAAGAAACTGTTTCTACCATTATGTTCTCGTGATATCTGTGCCTTGTTTGATATTCGTCTGTTTGCAAGAAGAGAATGTCCCTTAAACCATTGGCTATTACTGCTGAATATTCCTATTTTGAAAGTCTGCTTTACTCTTACAATGAAAGACCTATGTTAGTTTACGCATGCTGTGGTCCAAAAGCTACTTTGTTAGATCTTATGTACTGTTTCAAGCATAATGAGACTTGCATAGATTTTGCACAGGCAGGTTTGAAAAGCATCTGTCAGTGACAAAGTAATCAAATATTCCTCACACCAGACCTTAGCAAAGCAGAGAAGGATAATCTGTACAAACTGATTGCCATCCCCTCCAAATAACAAATAATTTACAGCTATCACATGTTCCTTCTACAGTTAAGCATACAGGCAAAAAAAGAAACTATCTACATTTCATCATTAGCTTAATCAAGCCAGTGTATCAGTAACCTGCCGTGAAACTGATTGCTGAAGAGCAGGAAGAGTTGATGTCTGTGTAACAAATGATTTTGAACCTTAAAGGTTTTTTAAAATTTTATTTAATTTTAACTAAAGTTTCTAAAACCTGTAAGTTCTTTTCTATGAGAAGGAGTAGCATTTTGAAGAGTATTTGGGTACAGAATTTCAAAGATACTCAAATAACAAAATTCCCCTGCTTGTTTTTCTTGTTTGTTTGTTTGTTTCCACATGAAATAGGAGTTCTTGACTCTTGGAAGAAAGGGTAACCTTAAAATCTAGCAACCTTGACTGAAGTGAGGGGCTGCGTACCCTCAAGGCATGGAGGCTGCAGTTCTGGAGTGCTTCTCTTTGTTACAAAGTTCTCTGGGTTTGCAAGCCTCTTACCATGGAGCTGAGAGCCAAAATCCAACACCTGAGTAAAACTAGGGCTTCTGGATTTCCAACTAAACAGAGGAGTGTAAGCCGGGGAGCCCAGACTCAGAACCCCAGAGAGACAGATACCAAAACCACAGGGATATGGGACCCAGTTCAGGTTAGTCTCCTAACTAGCTAGGTGGATATGTCTGTTCTTGCATAATTATCCACCTGTATGAAAAACCTTCCTGTCCTGCTTTGAACTATGAGAACTATTTCTAGACCAGTTCAATTGTAAATAATTGTTTTAGTGCTTATGTAGTGGAAATGTGAGATGTAAGCAGGAAAGCTAAAAATTACCATAGGTCATTTTGAAAATGTGAATGACAATAAAGGATTAGATCTTTTGTTTGGAAGTTGTATAGATACTTGTGGTTTGGATGCACAGAAGATGGAATACCAGAAAGACTTTAGGGGTCTATAACAATGTATTCACTACCCAAACAACTTCACAGTCATGGTTTGTCTGAATTTTAACCTTAAGTACTTTGGTTTTGGATGATGAAGATGATGAGCAACTGCACACTTCTCTTGGAATTACCACCTTTCTCTTTCTTCTATAGTAATCTTTTTTCCACCTTCCTCAAGACACCCTATGGCTTCTTTTGTTCCTCTGTTTATCTCCAGATTATTTTTTTTTTCATTTTTTACTTTCATGAGTTTTAAGTCCCTCAGGTTAAAAAGGATTAAGAAGACGGATCTGACGTGCTCAAGAGAGTTCGCATCCTGTAAAAACACAAGTGAAAATCAAATGGGAAAAAAAATTACAGAAAAGTACAATGCATAGGACCCAAAGGTTTAAAGAAGGCTTGAAAAGAAATCTTCAAAAACAAATTTTCCCTTTGAGAAATATTCCATCAAAATGCTCTTTCAGCTTCTTGTATCTTCTGTGTCTTTGGTGAATTATGTTTTAAGACTGAAATACTCCCTTGAGCATACATCAACTCAGAAATTAATTTGGAACTAACTAGAGATGCAGAATTCTACTTTGTATCCCAGATACCCTGGTGCTTTTTTGTCCCCAACTGGGGTAGATATGCTGGATTTTTCTAGTTCGGGGATACAGGTAATTCTGGAGTAATGGGTAACAGCTTTTGTTTGCCATGACAGAGTTAATTCCTTGCACGTGTTTTGATGCTTTTAGGCTTTTCTCAGTATCAAGTCACAGCAATTTACCTCATGTTTTATAAAACCTATAGCATAAGATGCAAGAGCATCAAGATAATGGCAGTATAATAGTGTCAAAATAGCTAAGGCATTTTAGGGGAGAAGCTGCTAGAAATGACAATGACATACTCTAAAATTATGAATTAAAATTACAGGAATATAAAATACATTGACTAAACAAAAGCATATTTACAATGGTATGAGAGAGAGAGAGTAGTCAGGTGCAAATTATGGGCTGCTTTACGTTTCATATAATCCCACTAGGCCAGATGCTGACCTGGATCGAATACATATCAAATGAGAGTAAATAGGTAGAAATGAACCACTTTATAGCCATTGAAAGGGAGATGAGAATCAAAGATGTTGATGTCACTGTAGCTGCATCTGATAGAACTCATTTCAGACTAAATAAAACATTAAATACCTTTGTGCTTCTCTGTATTACATGGAATGCTCTAGTTATGAGTTTGAGCATCCCCAGGTATGTTTCAATGCAGAAATTTATTTGGAAAAGGGGCCACTGAGGATTCCGTGCTAAGTTATCCAACAAAAAATAATTTAAGATGAGTCAGTGTCTCATATGCATTACTGCTTTGCTGAACCTGCTAGTGAGGTTTGGTGAGGTTTGAACAAAGACTCCATTTATATAGCTAATCTTGTTTAACAGCAGTTTTAAAATATTGAAAAAGGACTGCTGCCTGTGGATAGGCTGATGGAGGCTACTGGTGTGAGAAGACAAGTGGGCACTCAATATCTTTTAATTATAGGAGTAGGGAGGCTCTACCTGTGTTGGAAGTGTTTAGTCTGAGAACTGGATCCGTGAGTTTCTGGACCTTGCCAAATGTTCTCAGTATTTTTGTGTTCACAGGAGTGATTTATGGTTCTTTTTTATTGCTGGTTGGATTATAGCTAATTTAATTAGGCTGTGCGTGTACATAGAAGTTTAGAGTGGGGAATTTATTGTTTTATATCCAAATAATGGCTGGATAGACCTTGAAATCAGAGGTGGTCCTGCAAATAACCCCAGGTAAGATTTAATTTTTTTTTTAAAAAAGTACCATTCTAAAACCGCAATAAAATTTCTCTTATTTTACTGTCTCCTTAAGTAAAGAAGAAAATAAAAAGGCAGTGGTAAAATGCTATGATTGAAGAAATGCCAAGGAGATGAATGAATGATCCTGATGAATCCACCTTTCTAGGTGTTGGATAGATGTTTCCTAAACACAGCCTCAGTTAATGGAGTAGTAAGCACTGGATTCGTTAGCATGTAGGAAATGTGAAATCACAATTATTTATTGGGTCAAACACTTGATTTACATTCAAATAGGGGTGAAAGAAACCCCATTGTTTTGACTGCCTGACTTATTGAAGCCTAGAGTTTTTCTTTATGAAAGTTTCTAAAGCTCTCAACATTGCTCTCATCTATCTGAACAGACAGTATGTGTTGGTGACCGCAATACGCGGTGCTCTCCTTTCTGTTTCAGCATAGGTAGACCTGCAGCCACCCGCACCGTCAGCTGTGCTGCTGCAGGGTGCCTGGGCAGACTGGCTACCACAGACCCCTCTGGCAACACATCTCACAGCATCAGTGGTCTTAATGTCACCATCAAGATATTCTGTCAGTTGTATGTGCAAGTAGAAATTCCGGGTGGAAAACAGAAGAGAGTAGGATGTCTTCACAGATTTCTTTTTTACTTTTTTTTCTCTGAAGTAGCTCTCATTCTCATGTCGCATTTGAATTCCTGCTAACGGTTTTTCAGAATTTCTTCACCAAATAAGTGTATACGTACACTATTTTAATATTTCCAAAAGGAGACCTTACTGCACAAGGCACTCAGAGGAGATGGGCGGGCAAACGTCCCTGGTGTGTAAATGAAAGCTTCAAGCCAGTAAGATCTCTTTTGTTCTAGTGAGGGAGCCATTTTCGCACCCCTTTAAGCACACCAGCCCTGGAGCTGACACATCCTTAGTTCTGGCAGTGAAGATCAGCTCCGTAGATTAAACAAAGAATCCTTGAAAGTCATGTACCCAGACAATTCTCCCAATATTACCTTAAAGTGTTACAGTTTAAAGCCGCATTGTTCAGGAAGGTAGTATCGAAATGCTTTTCTGCAATATTACATTGATTCTCCACATTACATCCTGATGAGCTTCAATCAATTTTTTTTCCCCTCAAGTGATCACTGATTAATCTAAAAACTGTGAAATTAAGTTGTTTGAACCAGGAATTAAAAATTTCCAGCAATTAAAAACAAAGAAACAAACCAAAACAGCCACCAGCATTAGAAAGTGATTAAACATGACAACAACTGAGATGCTGAAATTAGTTGTCCTTGTTCCAAAGGGTTTGTAACTACTGTGATGTTTTTGAAGCTATTAAATGATAGTTAAGCTGTGTTATTATTTGTAAAGCAGCTACTTTTGTATCCTGGGCCCACTGAGTGAATGTCTTGCACAGCAGGAGACTGGAAGATAGCGAGCCTAATAATCGTCGTTTTACTGTACAAGAGGCAATTTTAGAGAATGATTCGTTAAATTATAAGATCCAAACAAAGACAAGGCTCTGCATCTGGGAACTTTATTCTTTTCTGTCATTGAAAAGTGTCTTTCTCTTAGATACTGTGAACTTAGGGCGGTTTCACTACTATTAGTCTAAATGTAGTAAAGGAAATCTAAAATTTTGCATATTTAATTATCTTTCTACTAGTTATAGTAGAAGTATAAAGGATTTGATGCACTGGGCTAGCTTTGAGTTAGCTGTAGAAAGGGTATTGTGCAAACGATGAGCCTGATTCTGTCCAATTATCTTTCTACTAGTTATAGTAGAAGTATAAAGGATTTGATGCACTGGGCTAGCTTTGAGTTAGCCTGAATTCTGTCCTGAATTGCTCTGGCTTGGCTCCAGTATAGTTGTGCTGCAATCGATAACATGACACTGCTGTAAATTTAAAATAATGTAGAAGAGAATCAGATGTGATGAATCTAACATTTTGGATGAGAGTTTGCTAATAGCTTATATACTTCTAGTAGTCTAGACTTTAATCATTACTCCTGGTTATGCAGATGAAATCTGTTTTATTTCTACTACATACCGTTTGTAAGGTTTTAGTGTACTACCTACAGTTCTGGAAGATTTTAGGGTGCTCTCCACCATAACCTCCTCATCTTCCTATTCAGTGTTTTGCAGCATGTGTTCTTATAAAGAATATATTCCATTTTTGTGTGCTTTGCTCTAGTCCCATTACTTCAAATTTTTTTTCCTATATGAATTGCATAAACTGTTCATTAAGCTCCTAGTTCATTCAGATAATTTTAAATATTTTGTCATCCTCCTTTGTACCGACTTAACTTTCACCCTTAGCAAAATATCACCTCTGGCTGGATGTATTGCTTTTTCTAGCTTACAAAAGGTTCAAAATACGTGCTAGTTCCGAGGTCCCAATGTATCCCATTCTGTTGGTATTTTCCCTCTCTGCAGTGGACGTAAATACATTACTCATTTTTATGTGATAGCATTTTACACCGACATTGCACAGATGCAGATTACTAATGCAAGGTGCAAGGCAGCAAGAATTAGGCCTACAATACACTAGGAGACTCATGACAGACAGGAGTTGATGAAATCTGGATTCTACCACGTCTTGTTAATTCACTTTGCACAGGGCATTCCTTTCAAATGCTGTTGCTGCAAGAGAAATCTGTCTTATTCACAGAGGCAGCATCTCTCACTGTCAGCTAGTGAAACTGAAATGAAATCCAAGGAGTCACATGAGGAACACAGACAAATAATTTAGCCCGCTATTAAACGTCAATATTTTCCCTTTTCTTCCATCCTGACTTGCGCTTGGTCACCAACGTTCTCTTTAAAGTGATCACTGCTGCTGTTACCAGTAGGTATGTGTGAAAATGTTTGTTGTCATTAGATCACCCATTACGTATGCTGTATCATTGAGGATTTACACACCCAGAAGGTGACAGTTTTGAGAAAAGACTGCATGCAGAACGCTGCAGCTGTGCACAGGGAAAAGTTTGACGGAGAAACAGGAGGGATCAAACAACTACTAGAGTTGCTAGAGGGGAAAGTTTAATGACGAGTTACTGTGACATTTATGACCAGATTGATTATGAAGACTGAATAAATCTATGGTGTGGTTCAAGAGCATTACTATACAGCCATCTGATGTAGGTGTTGCCATGGTAAGTACAGATTTTCTATTAACCAAGAAGGCGAATAGTCTCATAAACCCCATGAAACTTGTTAGTGAATAAATTGCATATGAGGAGCACCTCTATTGACCTCTATGGAAATTTAGTATTTTCAAACAATGCTGTAAAGTCGTTTCCTTGGTTATTTTTAAAAAGCAGCCTGTGGTGCTGTCAAATCAAAATATACCATTTCTGGTATTCCCTATGTCTTGGATGACAGCTTAGACAGATTGGAAAATCATCACTGAGCTAAAAATACTAGTGTGGAGGCAGCAGGGTAAGAAAGCAAGTTACTGAGTATTGTTAAGTAGGACTTGCTCTACAACTTTGATACTTGATAAGGTTAAGTTCTTCAGCACTACAAATTGAGAATTAAAAACCATGTATATATGGACTGTTTATTACTTGATTATATAACTTGTGAGAAATATTTAAGGAGACCAGTAAAAACAGGAAAAGCGTTATCATTAATGGAGGGGAAAGCTATGTGGTGTCTTGCTCAAACCCAGACATGCAGCCACATATGACTTGATGTGGTGTGCTGGTTCAAGCAGTATGGTGGGAACATTGCTGTGCTATTGCTCTCTTCTGCTTTCTTCTACAGCAATTTTAGTTTGCAGTAGAACCATAAATTTATGACTAAATACTGTGATTTTATTGTTTCTCACAGAGTATAAAATGGTCAGTAACTGATGATCTTCAGAAAGTCCAGCGGCATGCAGAAAATGCATTGGTGTTTCACTGGGCAGTAGTCTTGGTTGGTGGCAAGAATTTCTGCAAAGGGTCAGGTCAGGTGCTGACAGTCTAGAAGGGAGTGTGTTGCAGCTGTTGATGCATTAGCTGATTTGATAGTGTATGTTCTTTACAGTAAAGGAAGGCAGAAATCATCAGTTGTGTCCCACTGTTCACTCATACCAGAGGATGTCTGCTCTGACCTTTCTTTCCTTGTCTTTGGTGCTGGTGGCTCTGTCTCGCTGGCCACTCAGCCTCTTGGAAGAGCCATTGCTCAGGGAGAATGATAACTACTCAGAGACAACACTGTGTAGTAGTGACCATGTAGCATTCAGTGAGATCTGGCTGTCCAGCAGCACGGATCCAAAGAATTGGAGTCACAACTTTCTCCTATCTACAGCAGGTAATTTCTTGTTCACTACATCGGGTGTATATCTCTTGGCAGTCATATTTAGTCTTGTACATTCTTATTAGCTGTTTACTTTATCCATATGCTAAATACCTACTCTAATAATTAGCATTGCCGTGTATTCAGTTCATACCATATCTTTTTAAATGCTGTATGTTTGTATTTCCTAGTCTATGTATCTTCCTCCAAGCAATACCACAGGTGTTTTGTTTAGACCTCCGTTAGTCCTTTGAACTAGAGAGGTTCAGCTTGTTAGCCTGCCGCCTCACTTCTTATCAGTCACACTCGGTTCTCATTACTCCAGTTGCACAGCTACCATAATTAGATTTTATATTTTTAGGCATTCATAACGCTGCTTTGGTGTACGCTGTGCAATCAGAAGCATTTTAGACAAGCCATAAGACCAAACTAATTAAAATGTTCCACAGAAATGTTTTAAAGGAGAGTTACAGTTACTGCTAAATTGGTAAATTCATGCACACACAGATGTTAAGGCCAGAGAAGGCTGATAGGACAGGTTAAGTCAGATCTCGTGGGTACTGGAGATCACAGGATCTCACCCCGTAATATTTGCTTTCAGTCCATTATGTCTGATGTCTTTTGGGAGAAGATAAGCCAGATTTGGCGTTAAAGAGTTGGTTTTTTTCCCCTCCCTGGTATAAACTTCCCTTTTCACTCCTGGAAGTTCTTTCCTCTCGCCAAAAGCTACACAGAGATCTTGAGCTTCTAACTTTGCTCATTGGTACCAGGTAATCTAAACACTTCTCAGAAACTGCAAATAGGGTTACCTACTGTAGTCATAAATTGCATTTTCTAATCATTATGGATTTGGTTAAATATTTGTAAGTATTATTTTTATCTGAATTTACACAATTTAGGTTCTACTAACTATCTTTCTATGCATCCTCTATTACTAGTAGTCTTCTGCTAGGTATTTTCTTACCAGAGGTATAATCTCTGCCTTTATTTCCTTTTCTCAGCAGTTGCATTTTTCTCCTCCTATGAGTGGCTGTTGCTTGTTCCTCTTCTCCAAGGAGAGGAATGTCTTAGTAAGTAATGGGCTGAGGCTGTCTTTTCACTCTGTATAGAAGTTATCTATAAATAGATTGCATACAATATGGTCCTTTGTGACAGTAAGGGAAACGGGTCTGGAAGACAGCCTGCGAGCTTGTGCATACCTGTAAGATATTTATAGAATTATTACTGCTTCTGTTTTAAAATGTGTTTCTGTGCAGGAGCATTTGCCACATACTCAGCAGTATCTTTGGAGATGTAACTTATCTTGTTGTATGATCTCTGTATAGGATGGGTGATTTTTAGATGGAGAGCAATTTTGTACACAGGAAGCTTTAAATTTAGTTTATTTACTGAAATATTTTCTGCCTCTGTGTTGAATATAATGTGAACTATTGAATTTCATTGGCTCCTAAAATAATACACACAGATGTATTTATCTTTATTTAGTAACTTACATAATTTGTATTTATAACTATATATTTTGTAAATATTCCATCTGAAACAAGAAAAATCACCTGGTATGCTGCTTTTTTGGTGATAGGATGCTGAATCCCAGCTTCTAACATGAAGCTTACTTGGAAATTAGTTACAACGGGTATAAGCACTCTCCATCATTTAATCTCATTTATTTAGTCTCAGCTAGCACTATAAATCATTGCTTTGGGGAAACGAACAATAGTGTATTCTGCCAACATAAGCATATTCCTCTGTCATTCATTCACTTATTTTAGAGTTAGCAAAAAAGTTAAAGGTATATTTTACAGGAAGAACTCAATTACTAAAATCTCTAAAGGGACTAAGTAGTAGTAAATATGGGAGAAGCATATGATAATATTTAAAAATAACAACTGCAGTGTAAATTTACATAAATAACTCTTGTTCTTTCGGAATCCAAAACAGTGTATTTCCCTTCCCCTTCCTCTCAAATTGAGTGCTTGCAGTTGGATTTTCATAATTGTCAGCTGCTGTTTGTGTAGCAACGTGTTGAATTCTGATTTGGAGATAACTCTTTGAAACCTTTATCATTTGTATTATATCATGTTTTTGCAACTGAATTTTCAAGACCACCTGTGTAAGTGAGGTAGAAGCCACAGATTCACTAAGAGTCATTGGTTTTGTTCTTTTTAGTGCAACAGGAACTCCAGACTCAAGGGCTTTGGGATATCACACCTTGATATATGCAAATATATACACAAACTGCAATATTGTTTTCACATGGTGAAGTGTATCCTTGAGCACACACAAAGTAAGTTTCCACAAAGTGTATTTTTTGTAATGGGATTCTATAAGCAGGATTTTATGTGCAGGAATCTTTGTGGAAACAGAGGTTTCTTTGTCAGCTGATACTCCTTGTACTGAATTCATCGTTTGGGCCTCATGCATCTCTGGAAAAACAGAGAGGTGGACTGTAGCCAAGTCTGTAGATGCACCAGAGGAGTCTCTTCTTTTACATGCCATAAAGAGATTGACGTTGTGCTTACTGTAGAAACACACAGATTATTAGTATATAAACAGGTGGGTGATACAGCAGTATGTGAAGAGCACTCCCAAGGGTTCCCATTGACCATGCTCTTCCCATATTTTCACGGGGTAGCATTCAGAGAAACCCTGAGTCTATCTCTGTGCTTTTTATATGCTTAAAGCAGTAAATAAATTGATGCAGCTTTTTGTTGGCCACTTAATGGACTGAAGTACTCCATCCACGCACCGTCCTCCCTGGAGCTGTCGACAGAGCAGATGGATGAGATGGTACCGTCTGTCAGCTTGGAGACTGTCCCACTCAAGATCAAGTCAGGTAAATGCCTTGCTCCTGCTGCAGATTGAACACTTTCAAGACAATCTGCAAATGGCAAAACAATACTTTTGTAGTATGGAGCCTCAAATGCAAAGCACAGGCTGTGACAGAGAAGTAGTCTGGAGGAACTGAGGCAGTGTGCCTTGACAAAGCAGACCTCTAGCCCCATCAGCAGTGGAGAATAACAAGCGAATGTCATTTGAAAAGTGTTACAGCTGGTCTCTACCTTTCAGTTAGGTGAAGCAACACAAGGGACCAAATATGTTCATCTTTCTCATAGAAATTGGTGACATGCAAGCCTTGATGTTAGCATTTGCCTTGTTAAAAAAAAAAAATAATGTGCTGGGGAAGATTTACAGAACTCTGGCTCATGAAGCTGGTCTACAGTTAGGAGAGGCTTGTTCAAACATAACCAGGAAATATTTACAAAAGCAGGCGTGTTTAGAAAACAAGAGAAATGAAAGCAATTGACATCTTGGTTTCAGAATTTGAGCACAAAACTTTTTTTCTCTCTCTAAAGATAGGAAGTTTGAGGGAAAGGATGCTCTAGGTAACAAGTTAGGCAACTCGGTCAAAAGTCACTGAAAGAAGAATGATTAAGAAAAATTTATCTTTTCAGACTGCATTTTGCTTCTCTTAGTTAGCAACTGGAATACTTATTTCATGCTCCTCTATTTGTTTTGTATTGCAGATCAAGTGTATTGTCATTGTGGACTTTTACAATTCAGCCTGTTTGTCTTGCAGTGTTAAAATGAGAGAAGACCCTGCGTACTGCAGTGCTAAGTAGTATTTTGGTGCTCAGGTGGGGCTAACTGTATCCTGTGCACATGTTCTGGGCTCTCAGACAAGTTACATTTGCTCCTTTCTCTCGTTGTCCTCTCTTCATATAAAGTGAAGGTACATTTTCCTACAAACGGATGGTTTGCTTTGTCTGGCAAAAGTAAGAGCTTCCATTGTTATTTCTGCCTTAACAGCTCAGCAGAGGTTTCAGTCTATTTAAAGATTCTTGCAATGATTTCAGTGATTTTTATGTATGTACAGGGGGGATTTATTGATGTATGAAAGGCAGTATTAAGTGTCAAAGACAAGAAGTAAGAAATGTGCCCATGTATGTGGGCTTTCTGTATAAACCGTACAACCCCTAATCAATTGTTAATGATGTTGATTTTCTTTTGTTTGTTTCTTTCCTGCCATAAGAAGTATTTCTAAGAGGCTTTACAGCCTTACTGAATCCAACTGTGTCTTCTGTACTCTTTGTCCACAGCCTGGTGATGACAGGAGCTATCATTGTCAATGCCACAAGAGTTTGGGTCAGGGTCTGTTTGCTAGTGCTGGTTCTTCATTTGAATTCCTCTCAAGTGTCTTCTGTTTTTCACAGGCTTTTCTCCCTGTGTCAGCTGTCAGTTCGTCATTTATACTGAAACCGTTGGCTTTTCTAAAGCATTTGTCTCTAAAAATATGCTGCTTCCTGAAGCTTCATAGTCCCAAGTCCTCACTGGGGACCAGCTTCTGTCCTGCTGAGAGAGAAGTGAGCAGGTGGCATTCATTCTAGAGGAGATGTGATCTAACACAAGCAGGAATAATACAATAAAAAAACAAATTAGGGTAGTATAAAGAAGCAATACAGTAATTATGGCCACCTTGATAGTTGGCGTTATTAGCATAGCCTAATAGGATGAACTGTGTTTTGGTAGTCTTTTTTTTATATCTGAAGCACTGGTCCAGCAGTTTGCCAGTATACGGTGTATCTTGCTTAGCCCATGGGAAAGGAGGAGATGTTATCACAACATGGCTTCTAGAAGGCTGTAATTTGGGTATCAGAGTATAAAATGGAGTTGTGGCTGGCACGTTCAGGACAATTAAGAGATGTGGCTCTTCATTTACATCCTTACTGCACTGTTAGACAACCCTCAGGAAAAGTAATTCTGCATTTCCATCTCTGAATTTTGAAGAAGATGGGAATGAAATCTGTTATTCCTCTGAGAAGAATGTTTCTCATTTGGTAGAGTGCAGTCATCCTTTCTGATGCAAGGAAAAATTATTGGAGAACTGCAAATAATCCTTAACAAGAAATACCCTTTGAAGGATAAGAGAAAATAGAGAGCTTAAAGAATCTGGGATGAACGCATGCTTTTCTCTTCAAGCAGATTAAAATCACCAAAAGAACAATTCCCTCTAATACAGATAAGCCTTTTAACTAATGAGGTGTCATATTCATTTTTTCTTTCTTTTCTCATGTAGGGAGAAAACAGTGGAAAAATCTTATGGCCAGCTCTGCACTCTGTCTTAGTAAATCCTGACTGAGATTCAGTGGAGTCAATAGGCGGTTCTCTACCCAATGCTCAGGATAAATCCAGACTGTCTGTCATGTTACATCTGGATTAGATAGGTGCAGGCTGCAGCACACTTTACAGTCCTGGTACTGAGGTTGTTCAGAATTGAGACCTGCTCATTTCAACACCTTTCTGGTTCACATCCAGAATTTGTCCCCGCAAAGATTGACGAAGTACCGGATCTTGCACTGAGTCCGTGGTAGCTGTGGTGCATGTTCAAACTCTTCAGTCTAAAGATACTTGCCCCCAGCGCCACCATTTCATAACTAACCTTAGAGGCTGTTATTTTTAATACAGCACAATAACCCTATTGAAATGTCATGGGAAATAAACAAGAAATTAGAATAATTCAATGTTAGCCTTCTCCATTTCCAACATATTAAATGCAGACTGAGTCTCAGTCACTGAGTTAACATACTAGTCAGGGATTTCCAAGGCTGCATCAACCCAGGCTTAATAAACAGTGTTATCAAAGTAACAATTCCCTTTCCTTTCTCAAGGCAGTTAATTGTACTCACTGTCAGAGCAGTTAAGGACATATCTGTTTATCTTACTAATGTGCCTGTTGCAGTTATCATTCAGCAGTTGCTGAAAATCTTTGGAAAATAGTACCTACGTAACAGGCATATGAATTTAACAGCGTACTAAGACTCCCCTTTAAAAGTTTTAGCCTATGTTTTGTCCCATTTCTTGCAGACATTTTCTGGAGTGTGACATCATGCAGAAAATCTTTTCATGGATTCACTCTGTTCTGGGTCAACAGTGCTACAGAAACCCTTCTTAGGTCTTATTTATAATATACCAAATATGTGTACATTCTATAGATGGAAAATACCTTCTTTCTATAGTATTTTCTGAAAACATACTGGAAATTCACTTAGAGCATTAATTAAGCTAGAATGCTTACATACAAAGAGATACACTTCCTTCTTAGCTGGATGAGAAAGCAATTAGTTAACACTGCAGGCAAGGGCTTTTGCTAATCAGAAGAACCGAGTTTAACTTGTGTCTGCTTAAGCAATTCTATTATGGAAGAAAGGGGAAAACTAGCCATACTACTGGACTGTCAATTAAAATGAAAACATGCAGTGCAACACAATTAATTCTGTTAAAAACAATAATTTTCTATTCACAGTGCAAATGTGTTTGCAAAATGACATGGCTACTACTCAGTCTTTTGAAGATGAAATGACATGAATTACTTTTTAAAATTCAACCTTGCAAGTTTATGTCTGTTGATATTAAAATAATTTTTAATCTAAATGCTTATAGATCATTCATATTATATTTTCACCACATCTTTTAATTTTGATCTTACTACTGACAGTGTCTTCCACCTTGGCTTCATCATCACATATTTCTTGTCTTCCATAAAGGAGACCTGGTGAATTTTATAAATAGAGCCCTTAGGGAGAAAAAGTCTTTTTTTCTGTTATCACTGGATTTCACTGAATGAATCTTTCCCTTTCTTTCTTTCCCCCTCTCCCTTTCTTTTCCTCTTTACTGTAATGAGTTTATAGGACATAATGGAAACCCAAATTAACTTAATATTCTTAATATTTTAAAATATAGTTACCATTTTTCATGTTGCAGACAACAGGCACCACAGCTTGTCTTGATATATTTCCAGCCATAATAGCTCTGATTTAATCTTTATATGAAACATCCCTACTCAGGGCTTTTTATTATTCATTTATACACTAGTATTAAGGAAATCACTGTCCTGGAACTTGGTGAGATCTGAATTGAATTCTTGACTTCACCAGAGATTTCTTGTTTGTTCATGTGAATTTGCTGAATTTGTATACCTGAGATGAGCCCTTTGGTGAAGATAGAGTCTTGTTTTCCACTCATCCTTTTCTCCCTTGTCTTGACTGTAAACTACAAGCACTGGGGATTGCCTCGTTTGCAATATGTGGTTCTTACTTGGGATCAACTTCTTGTTTCTGAAATACAAGTGTAATATGTATTACTGTAGAGTTATTTCTATCAGAACAGTCAAAACCCCAAACCAAAGATTGTGCGTTTAATCTCCCTTGAGTCTTTTGACAGAGTATTTGCCTCCCATTGAATACAGAGATCTCAGTAGTTTGGTATATACACTTTAAAGACAGTTGAGTATTCTTCATGGTAGGTTCACCAGTGAGAACCAGCCATTACACAGACAGACTAGTAAAAGATGGCATTCAATGATCAATCTAGTCTTGGGACAAAGGGATGAATTGAAAGAATTCTTGTGGCCTTTCCTATCCAATGCATGCCTGTGTCTAAAATAACCTATTATACTCTTTTCTAATGTTCACCATAAAAAGAGGAAGATGTAGCATCCAAAAACTTCTAATGTTTTGCATAAGACATGATGTCTGCTTCCCAAGATTATCAAAATGTCAATGGAATATTTTTCAGTCTGTTTTCTCTTTCTAATCAAGTTCCTTATCTCCCTGCTACCCTCCCACCCCCCCCTCCCCCACTACCTTTTTTGTTCAGCTCCTCTCAAAACTACAAAAGGAGTTGGCCAGCTTTCTTCCTGCTGTGAATGACAAAAAACTCAAGATCTTTTTAAACTGACATGGACTGCGCTGCTTTGCCAGTCTCTGAAATGTCACTGCCTGGGCTGCCCGCTGGGCTCAGCTCGGAGTCACGATGCCAAAACTGCTAATAAAAAAAGAATAAAAGTTAATGAAGGAATGGGAGTTTTTAATGATCTAAAATAACGTTGTCTGCTTTTTATCTATAAGATTTGTTCAAGGCATAAGGTTTTGATTTTTAGTTCTTTATTTTTCCCCTTTGCAGTATTTTGTATTTAGTTTGTAGGCTAAATTGCAGTGGAGGCACAGAACCCACTCTGGTATCTTGATTTCAACCTGGTCTACTTGTTTTCTCTAGCAGTCCATGAAGTAGGAGAGTACTAATGGATACGAATGAGAGATCCTCATCTGACCCAGCATGACTGCCAGGCAGAAAGTGACCTCTTTTGTGCCTACAGAGGTCCCTGTTTCAAGAAGAAAAAAGCTAAGCATGCCTGGAACCCCTCGCTGTTAGTGGAGCTGCTTCTTGCTCCTCGCGGTGTAAAGTGTTGCAAAAGACACAGATGTTCCTGTGCACTGGCTCTATGTTGCTGTGTGCTGTTTTGTGGCATGAGGATCTAGTCATGGCAGTGTTACTTCTCTATTGATTAGTTTATACAGGACTTTTTTTTATATACACGTGTTGAGCTGCAGCAGAAGGATGTGCTGCAATGAATAGTATGTGTGAAATGTAGGGGTTGATTGGAAGAAGAAGAAAAGGGCAAAGACCATTAGACACGCTTTTTTTTTTTCTCTTGTCTAGCTGTGCACAGTAGCTATATTTCAGCTCTAACACACCTAGATGCTGTTCCCACCACCAGCTCATCAGTGCAAAGACCATCTGTTACCGATCCTCTCCCTCCTGTCATGCCCTTGCAAGCTGTCAAATCCTAGTGTTTGTTTATTTTTTTCCCGCATCACACCTAGATCACATACAGTTCTTCCATACAAATACATACTCTTTGTACAATACGACGTGACACTCTGAGGTCAGACTGCAGCTAGTAGCTCCACCTTCTATATTTGCTTTTGTCACTGCAATTACAGCTGGCTTGTCACCACCAAAAAAGTGCATATATCAGGACTTCTGTGCATCTTTGCATATTAAGTCCATGAATCTGGTTTTTCATGGTAACCTTACAGTGTTAGGGTCTTGTTGGCATACAACTGCGTAATTTTCAACTACAGTTGAGATGGAGACAGTTAAGAGTCTGGGTGACTTTTTATTTTAGAGTTATCAAAAAGAACTTATTTTACAAAGGTAAGGATCTGCATTATCTCCCATTCCACCTTCCTTTGGTAACTCCCTGAAAGGCATGCCGGGAGGCTGACAGAAACATTCTCCACGGTAGCAAATAACAGGTTACAGCTAAGAACCTTTTCTAGCTGTCAGGCTTTAAGTCATACTTACAGTAGTGGAGAGGTCTGAAAAAAGTCTGCTTTTTTGTTTGTTAAAAAGCTAGTCCCAACTTAGGTGATTCCTGTAGTTGTTACATCTCCTCCTTTTATTGTAAAGCATTTTGGGAACTATTTTTTTTACTGTTTTTTTAAAGAAGTGATAGCACAATGTAAACAGTTTAAATTTGTGTGAGACTAGGATAAAAATGTATAAATGGATGTGTATATAAATATGTCAGTGCATGCACACACTCATCAGTGCATACTTGGAGATACACAGATTTATCTACAAGTATGTATTATATAGTGATCAAAAAGACCAGGACTTGTTTGTCAATGATTATTAAACTGGAGATCTCCAAAATTAAAAGCAAGAGCTATCACATCTGGAACTAAATGGTTCCCAGAATTTGCTGTTCTAGAATGTTATCCTTTGTTACTCGAGAAATGACTGAAATTTACAATTGTTGCTACCTGCTTATAAAATCAGTGGGAGGGTGGTGGGAGGAAAGGAGGCTATTTTTTTTTTAAACCTCCCTTACCATCAGTACAACGTTAACAACGGAGAAAGTAAATCTATTATTTTAAAAAATAAAAATTGCACCTTACTTGAAGAGTAAAAGGAGTTTTGTTTTGTTGTTGTTATTGTTTTAAAATTAAATTCTGTAGAGTTGGGTAAAATACCAAAGTAAAGCTCAGCTCATACCCAACAATGAAAGGCATTATCCAGCTCTCAGTTAAGTCACTGGAAATCCTCCCATTGACAATCACCATGCATTGCAGAGTGCTGAAGGCAGAATACAAAATGAGAGGGAAAAACGTAATCTAAGTATTATATTTAGATACAACCAAGTGTTGTATAAAATGATTTTGTAGAGTGTTATATGATGTAGTAAAAATGAATGACAGTAAAATATAACTAGGATTACTATATAGCAACACTGTAGACATAAAATAGTTTAGTGCAGGGTAAAAAAAAAAAAACAAAACCAAAACCAGATGCTATTAAGGAGAAAGTAGAATGTGATGGTGGGGAGGAAAAGACCATACTTTTTGGTTGACAATAATTTAATATAGAGCTTTCTATTTTCTCTTTAAAAAGGGTAACGTTGTTCTTCAAAGAACTACGCTTTTGAGACTAACACAGAAGAACTTTGAAACAGAACAGCGAAACTCCCTTGAAGGCAGGGAACAAGAGCTCTAATTTGCTTTGGAGAAGTTGAAGGAACACAATGCTTGCAGAGTTCCCTCCTCTTCCCTGAATTTTCATGGAGATTTTTCACAGTCTACTCGGAAGGTGACTCCCTGGGGCATAATTTTCTAGCCGCCATTGTCAGCATGATTAGGTCAAATGTGTCACTGCTTAGTGAAGGGTAATTTCTCAAAGATGGGAGCGTGGTTGCTCAGGTGTGCAGTGATAAGTGTGTACTGATATCATATCCTGCATCCCAGATCAGGCATTTAATTGTTCTGGTTGTGCTTTTATAAACTCTTCACAGCCTGT
The DNA here is from genome assembly GCF_000690535.1 of Cariama cristata. NCBI lineage: Eukaryota > Metazoa > Chordata > Aves > Cariamiformes > Cariamidae > Cariama > Cariama cristata. The sequence goes on along the minus strand of NW_009629242.1, from coordinate 20,274 downwards.
TCAATAATTGTTCCTCTCGTTTACATAAACACTAGGAATTTACTTGTACTGGTGCTGTATCCTGATTGCTGCTTCTCAGACAGATAAAGACTGGGGAAAATGTTCCCTTCCCCATCTCTCAGACACTCATCCGTGAGGACATCAGTTTCTATAGATGCTGGTTTATTTTGTCAGACCAGAAAAATGGGCATCTGCATGGCCCTGCATCACCTAAGGCAGGGTATAAGAGAATGGGGCTTATGGCTCAGAGTGGTGTTTCCTCTGACTTCCATTTTTTAATCTAACCCTTTTGAGGGATGGGTGAGGTGGTGGTGAAAGAGGGGATCAAATCTCCTTATTCTTTGGTCAGGGCTAAGGGGCAAACTCAGTTCTAGACATATTTGTAAAATATAGGTTCTGCTTCCTTTATTAGATCTGTTTAGAAAAGCAGAGAAAAATGATGTTCCACTGATGTTCAGTGTCTCTAATTGTAATTAAATTTCTGGCAGTGGAGCACTGAATTTGTACTTACAATTAAAGAAAAAGTTTGCTAGTTCAGCTGCCTGTTGTTCATTAACTTGACTGAATCTGCACTTAGAATAAGAGGCATCACAGAGGAAAAGACTTCTGTTCTACTTAGGGGAAGTAAGTCTTGATTTCTTTTAACTATTATTTAAATTAGTTAAACCCTTCTGGCCATATTCATCCCTGCTCTCATTCTAACCAGTGGTTTCAAAAGATGAGTGAATGAATATAGTCCCTTGTTTTTATGAACTGTAGTTAAAAAACACTTGTTTCTTTTATCGAGAGACTATCTTTTGAACCTATACATGAATTGCAGCTTTTTTTTTCCCTGGGTTATAGGACGCACTGAATTAATCCAGAAAATCAGAACCCGTATCTATTTGTATCATCATTGCTGGTTTTGCTCAAGCTTTTTTGTCTATTTTAATATGAGTTTTGTTTACTCTGTAGCAACAAATACCCAGAACACCTGTATTTGGTTGGAACCATACCATTTGTGATCTTCATACGTGTGGGACATGTGGCTGGTAAATCCATGCGTGACACTTTTCAGTTTTGCTGTGGCTGCAGATGGGAATTCCTTTTTGATGAGCAGTTGATCTTCTCAAGGTGCTGTAGAATTAGTGCTGCAGGGTAGACTTGGTGTCCTCCAAATGCAAGACCTAATAGATGACCTTGACTCAAGGCAGCTTTTCTTAAAAATCCCCCCCTCCCCTTGCCTTTTAAAAAGAACTGAACAACACATATGAAAGTGTTTGGGAAGAATTTCCTAACATTTATCCCAGTTGCAGTCCGATATCTACTATTTCAGTGGCAGGAAAAATCAAAAATTATGTTCCTAGAAGAGCTGGTGTATCTCTTTCTTTATGTGAGGCTAAAGGTCAAGAGTAAAATGGATTTTGTTGCACGTCACGCATGTAAAGTAAATTGTGGATAGATCTGAGCTGTCCCTGAGTGTGCAGAGGCTGGAACAAGAACCATGGGAAAATCCTATGCACAGACACTGGAACTGACTGACTGTGGGCCAGGCTGGGTACATATACTAACACTTCACCTAGCATTTACCCCACACTATTTTGACTTTCTTGCGCATCAGTGAGCACAAATTACTATTCTTAGGAATTTTGTTAATATATTACCTAAAAGCGAGCCAGATCCTAGCATCTTGTGGTAGAACAATATTTCAGAGATTGTCAACCCAAAGATGGAGGTGGGAATGATACGTTTTTAGGCAGGATTGGCAATAATTTTGGAGAACCTAGGTGAATCTTCACTTTCTGCTCCTTGTCAAGCATGGCTCATCTGCTGAGTGAATGCAGGTGTATTTTACCTAACTTCTGTAGTGTTTTGCCTTATTGTACTTGATTGTAATATCAAAACTGGATAATGATTTGGTGAACTTATTACTATGTAGATATTACTGAGATATATGTGAGTAAAAATAAGGAAAACATAAGGAATTTTTAAAGACTCAAAGGAAGCATTCCAAATGTTCCCACGATGTAATAATAAAAAAAAATTAAATATTTACTAGCAAAGGGAGGATTGTGGAGAAGAAACTCTACAATAGATTCCTGACTTAGGAATTCTTTGGAATGTGTGTATTAGCTCAGAATGCTTTAACTGAATTCATACTGGAAGACCATATTATTCACTGGAGAGAAAAATTAGCTAAAACTCAGTCTGGCTTAGCATATTGATGATCAAATATCCAATTACCAAGACAAAAATTTGTAGTTGATAGAGCAGTAGAAAATAAAAGCATGTTCCAGAACCAGAACAGAAATCTTCCTCCTGGAAAATACTTGGTACTAAACTGCAGGAGATTTATGGTGTTCGTTGGGTTCAAAAGCATAGGATGGATTCCTTCAGGTACCAGTGGATATCTGTAGAAAAGGGAACCTCCTTACCATCTACTGAGAGGAATGTGAAGGGACCAGGACTCTGAGACCACAGTCTGTATAATCAGCACCTTCTAAATCAGAATCATTATGGATACTTTAATAATGCTATAGAATGAACATACACAATATTGAATATACACATTCCTGGGCAGGGAAGGGAACCTGTGAATGTAAAAAGTACAAGTATCAATCCAAAGATCCTAATTTTGCACTTTAAAAGTGCCAGCTGATTTTCAAGGGTTCTGTGGAGTTTGACACACAGTTTTATTAGGTTAGCACAATTATCCTGAAACCACTTATGGACATCGCTGAAAAACAAGGCTCTTGGGAGTGTGATTGTGAGAAGACACTCAATGTTTCTGAAGTGTCTTCTTTAGTAGTACTTGAGCAATTGACACTGTAGATTAATAAGACATCATCTCCAGACTATCAAGAATTAGCAAAGTAATTATTTCTTGAGCTCTAGTTCTGTACAAATATTTAGGGGCTTTTGTAGTGCAGTCACATTTTAGATTGTAAGGAATAAGCCATGATTCTAACTGCTCAGCAATGGGTGTATTTATGTGGGATTTTTCAGGCAGATGTTGGAGTACTTTGCCAGGCAGATGTGATGTTTTTTTGGTTGAAGTGGCAAGCTGGCCAGGAGCCTTATGGCTGCAGCAGTACAGTTCTGAGCTCAAGATAATACAGTCTGCCTTTCCGCAGGCCTTATTAGCTTGGGCTCTGTGCCATGCTAACTGTGCCTCTGCTCTGGAGCTGACTTATGGCCAGCTGGCTGGGAGTGTGATGAGAGTTTACATCAAACACAACGTAGACTTATCCAGTAGACTTACCATATCTCTTTCTCTTCCCAACAGCCTAATCCAAATCCTAGTGAAGTCAAAAGAATGATTCCCATTTACTTCATTACTCTTTCAATCAGACCATGATAGAAGGTGGCATTTGCCCCAGTACTAGAGTATGCTGCTACAAGGCATTCACAAGACTGAGTTTAGGATGAGTTTATCCTTACTGTGTCACACTTCTCTGATGTTTTCTTCCTCGCTATGGTACTTTATCTTTTTCCTGTGATTACAGCAACTGCCATTATCACCCCACTCTAAGTATTTCACTCATGGTTATTTTTAATCTATTTTAATCTGCTCACCTACCTATGGCTAACAAATTCTGAATGTGCTGCCATTTTTTCCTAAATCTAACATGGCAGAGATGATCTCAAAGTTATGAAGTTGCTAAAACTTTTACGAAAATAGGCAGCCAAGGTAGAGGTGAGGAAGACAAGATGTAAACTTAGTGCTTGCTAGTGAAGGAATAGTGGCAATAGAAGCTCAATTTCCTGTGATTAGACTATTAACATGAAGATACCCATAGGAAATAAAGAACTGCTGAGAATTTATCCAACCTGGAGTAAGCCAAAACTAGAAATTCAAAAAAAAGGAAAACTTCTTAATTTTTGCTTTATCCAAGCCACTTTGTAAATTTTAAGAGCCGAGGTTGACTTTTAGAGGACATTAACATGGAATAAGGTGCATTTTGGGCTTTTTGCCATGTTTAATACGTTTTCTGAAACACCTACATATTTCATTATGGAGACTCTTCTGGTAACTTTAGTAGCTATGAGGATAATGAAAAGTGTGTTAGGACAGTGAGCTGATGAGGGTTAACAATATGATTATTTTGCTTTAAGTCTTTAATTTTGCAAATTTCATTGCTAAGTAGGATGTGTCCTGTGTAGTCTTGCTACTCACAAGACATAATTGATATCATAATAATGATATACATGATAATGTAGTTCAAGGTGCTGTGAGCCTAACATTTAGGCAAAACTGGCGTTTGTAAAACCCCTAGCAAAATCTACAATATCTCAGTGCACACTTCATCCAGCAGCACGCAGCTCCAGGAGGACAAGGCTGCAGTTCATCACAACAACTCATTGTGATTTCTAGTTATCTCAGCCTACCCCAAGTGTGAACTGGAAACCCGGAAGGGGTAACACAGTACTAACCATATGAGTCAACTGGCGCTCTGAATCAAGAGCCATGGTACAGTATGACAAACTCTTGCCTGGAGTTAATGTTTATGGCTAGTTTTATAAGCTGCTGAAAAGCAGGACATATTGCTACACCCTGAAATATAATGGTGTCGGTGACTGCTGGTATAATAAACTGCTGAGCCTCCTCCCAACCTTTTGGATTAAGTAATAAAAGAAAATGATTAAGAGGGCAATTCTATCATTTTTCTTTTGTTGAATAAAACACTTTTTTTCCTTCCAGACTCGCTAACAGAGACAGCCATGAAAATGAATGATTTGGCTTCACCCAAAATGATGGATAATCCTGCTAGAAGAGCATGACAATGATAGACAGACATCTTCTGAAGGAAAAGGTAATAGAAAAGACTGACACTTTGATAGGCACCATGATGAACAAGCCCTCAGGGGCTGTGAGTTAATAGGTTAATAGAAGTGCTCTAGCTCTCTCAGCCTCTTCTATCTCTGTGCTCCTTTTAGAGCTCCTTCAACATCAAAAGAAATAACATTATGAGCAGAGGACAGATACGTTTTGTAATGCAGCAATGTGCTTTTTTGTGTATTTCTTAACATTGTAGTGAAACACAGAATGAAACTACTTTCTTATGTGAGATGTGGTGAATGCCCATTCTGCTCAGCTCTAATAAGAGCCTTTACTTTTTCCTCTTCCAGTTTTTAGACGTTGCTTGCAGGTAATATAATGTACTAAAGATATTACCTATGTTGAGTTTAATCACCTCTGAAATGTATTGTCAGAGTTCTGCTGAGGTTGATGATGGGCCACATTCTGAGGTTGACTAAACCAGAAGACAGCCCAAATAGCTTCGTTGACATCAACAAAATATGTGGCTGATTTCTTGGTCAGCTGCTAACAGAAATATTTCAATATTATGAAAATAAGAAACTAAGATTTATTCAAATTAATTTTAATTGGTTATAGCTTTCAATTTTCTCATAATTCTTTTTCTTACAAACCTGTAGCATTTTTGCTGATAAAACAAAGTCACTGATGTATCAATGTATATTTTATTATTTGTTGTATGTATTGGTGGTTTTCCTTATTAATGTCTGTTAAGAGGTTATGATTTTGCAAGCCTCACCACCTTGGCCTAGCAATTAAGCTAACATATGCTCTACTAGTTTTTTATATCTTTTGCATTATGAAGTGTTTTGATTTGAACTAACGTTTTCTTACCCAATTTTGAAACCAACTGCGAGAGTAGGTTTTGACAGGAGGGGTTTGGTACAATGGGGTTGAACAATAGTAAAATTATTAATGTAAGCCAAACTAGCATGAAAAATAGTAATGTAAGTAAATGAATAATGAGGTAAATAAATAAACAGGAGACCTATAATGTCAGTAAAACACGCTTTACACCTAAAAGAAAGTAAGCTAATATGTTTCAGATCAAAAGAATGTGAGCGATATCACAGCTGGCAAAGTATCTCTGAGACTATAATGAGAAGTCATAATGACATACTTGTTTGTGTTAGTACTAAGAGATAACCTGGTTCACTATGTAGGATAGTGGTGGAGGACAGACAGATCAGCTTCCTAACATGCTGCATGAATTTGGACACACAAAGTTCTTCTCTGTACTTATCTTTTCCCTTATTTATTTTTATTGCTCTCAAACATGGATTGTCAATATGTCTGCATACACATGCCACGTTTCTGTATAACCTTAAATGGCATTTATGTAATCCAAATAAGCTTGGGGTGTGTATTTTGTAAACACATAACAAATGCTTTTATCGATAGATTTCTAGTCTGACTTCAGGATACAGTCCAGTTAATATAAAATGTCGAGTTCATATAGAGAAGAAGTATACTTGAATTTAATTAATATAAATAAACTCTGTATTTGAATGTGAAAAAGTTTATCTTAACTATTAGTTTTTATGTTCGCTTACTTATTTAAGAAGAATTTTTATTAGGTGTATCTATTGCTTTCTCTTCATGTACAAGAGTATTTCTGATCTTCAGTAGAATGTAACAGGGGTGTTACACTGTTATTTAAAAGAATACATAGCTATTACATCAACAAGTGTAACCCCAGAATTAGTGCAGATCAAGTTGGTTTACATCACTGTCGGGTGTTACTAGGCTTTCCAGTACATGACTGCAGGTTACTAAGCAGGAGCATTGTGAAGCTCAGTTTCACACTATGGAATAAGATCCTTTAAGAATTACAAATCCCATTACCATGCTGGCCTTCAACCTGACCCCTCTACACCAAGCAACAGGTTATAGGTGTATTAAAACTAAGTCAAAAACACTGTTAGAACAAAATACTTCACAGCAGAAGGTGTGTCCTTGTGTAGAGAATGTTAGGACACATTGCAGATCAGAAAGGGCAGCTAAATTGCTTCCTGTGCTTTTGGAAGTTATTTAGGTCCCAGATGATGACGATTAAGAACACAGCAGATTATGAAGTTCAGTCTGTTTTATTTTTTCTCACAGGATAGTGCTTTCTTTTTTTTCTTAATCTGTAATTCTTATGAAATAATCACTAGTTACTGTGGATGGTACCACACTTTACAGCCCCTGCTCCAGGGACCTTACATGCTACATCAAATAGCACACCATAAACAGAGCGTACAACAAAGTGCCATACAGATAAATTGGCTGCAAGAAAATAATCCAGAACTAAACCTCATGGGTATCATACCTGCCTCATTTTCTGTCTAGCACTGAACTCGTTAATTCTGTCTTTCACTTGCAGAACCCAAAAATGCACATGTCAACGGGCTGTGCAAACTCGTATTGTATTAGCTAATGGTCTATTAAAAAGAATAGACATTTATCCTTCTGGAGCAAGACATTACATGTTTTTGTACCTTGGTTTTCCCATCTGTAAAATAAAAATAATGATTCTGAGTTTCCTTTGTAAAATGCCTAAAAGATGCGGAGCTGGAGGGAGATGCTGCACTTCTGGAGTGTTAGCATAGATGCTCTGGTATGTGGATGACTACTGTGGTACAAGGGAAATAAAGAAAAATTTGATTGCAGCTCGTTGCTTTTTTCAGCATGTGCTGGCTGTATGGCAGTGACAGTCCTGGCAGGACCATTGCAGTCCCTGTCTCACTGGTAAAGGAGAGGAAATGGAGGGGTTGAACCAGCTCTGTGATTTATTGCTGCCAGAAAATGTGGAGCTTAGAGGTACGTTTTGCTTTATACAGGTGTTCAGGGCTGTGGTGAATTAGCCACCTATGCCTCAAATACAGACTTATTTAGAGCTTATGCTTTTTGTGCTATGTTTAGCCTAATAGATTCATGACTGGGACTTGCAGCTATAAAGACAATTCAAGTAATAATAGTAATGAGTTGTAGATATCTGTGTTTTTACAGCACACTGGCATATATGCAACCCATTGATACTTGAAAACAAAAATGCTTTTGAAAAAAAACCCTACTACACCTTTAGTCTAGCACACTTCCCAGATCACAGACTGTCCATTTCTTTCATTTGTAATATGCCCTCAATGTTAATTATCTTCATAGTTTACTGTTCTTTCCTACAGAAAAAGGCAGCTGACATTAAGCTGTGTTCTAAAAGAACAGACTGATCTGAATGTTAAATTAATACGTATGCATGCATGCACATATCTCTGTATTTTAACTGCAAGGCAGATATTTCAAATGTATCGGAGGATTTTGTCATTTATGTATGAAAATTAATTCACAAATCTTTTTTGTATTTACAGCAGTCCTGACAGAGTTTATCAAAAATGAGTTGCCTTACAGAACTATCGATGGATTAATAAAAAGAATCTGATCTAATATTCATGACACAGGAGACAAATGTAAATGGCCAGGCAACCTCACCTTTTTATTGTTAGAGAAATGTTGTTTTTTCATAACTTTTCCTTGTAGATTTTGTTTTCTCAATTCATAACTGCTTTAACAAAAGAACTGTGCCATCAATTTTGCTATATTGCATTATTCATGTAGAAGTATACACAGCAAATTCAATGCACAAAAGAAAGAAACACAAAAGAAAGTACTATATTATTATTTATATAAAAACAAGAAAGCTTTCCAAATCACTCTGTCCTGTTATATTTATGACCCATAATATTCTTCAACTATGCAGTTCTTAATGTCCAAACACATCTTACTGCCCTGTTGCTCACGGGAAATCTTAGTACCTAATGGTTTATCCTGATTACCTCCATCGCTCAATTTTGCTCTGAAACCCAAGCAGCCAATAACTAATTTGGGGAAAGGATTGTTCTTACACTCAGCTCTGTGACCTGAACTGCTAGTTGTAATGGAAGTTACTAGCTTATTATAGAGGAATATGCAAATAAAATAATACTTTTGTTAAGGGAGTAATTGTACTCATGCTGGACTCTCAAGATTCTTTTTGAAGGCCATCATGCTGATGGTATTTGCTTTAGGGTGAACCTGGAAGAAGTCTTAGCTCGGCCCTAGAAGCACTCCTGTCTGAACCGAAGGCTCTGCTTGACTTCCTGCCTTTATTTACCTGACAGACTGCTCCTTTCCTACTCGTAAAGTAGCAAGCAGTAGTGGACCCAAAGTATTTCTGAGAAACTTCACAATCTCACCTAGCTGGGTGCTTGCAAGTTTGTTGAAATCTTTCACTACTGCATAATTTACATGGTGGTGCTTAATAACATTTCTGGGTCAGAGTCTCATTTGGTGAAAAATGGCATGGATGCAAGGTAGGCAGCTTTACTGCACATGGAATTCCTGCCATCTTAGAGTCAGTATTGCTGTTAGACTATAGGACATGCAACATTAACCTTTTCCAGTCATGACTAGCATAGAGTAGTCTCCTCAGGTAGTGTTATCTTCCATTTGAAAGTAATTAGTGTCTTCAATATTGCAGACATACCATTTACTTACTTTCTAATTTAGTACTATGCTAAGGACAAATTACTTTCCAACAGAAAATGTCAATGGTTTCATAGCAACCAGAAGTACCTGAAAGCTTTCCTTTCATGTTCAGTCCCATCATAAGAGCATCAAGCCTGGTCCTTTATACCTCATGGTGGTACTAGGGACTGACTACTGCATCCAAGCAGCAGAGCAGGTCTCTGAAATCTACTTCTCATTGTGCATGCTAGAACCAGAATTTGAGAGGCCACCATCTTGTTCTGTCAAAAATTGTGTGGTTTATTTTAATTAATTTCAACGGTTGCTTGTATAAGACAGAAGGCTGTTTTAAGTGGGTTTTATCATCAGATCTGATCTTTTGTGTAATGGTTTGATTTCATGCTCGGAAACTGTGAAATGAGAAGTTACTGAAAAAAAAAAACAGTCAATATTAGCTACTTTCCCACTGCTTTCTTACAGAAACCAAATAGTAACCAATACCACAGTCTGATCCAATACAAACAATTTGAAATGCAAATAAAAGCATCTATTACTTTTTATAGTTGTTGGAAGTATTGCACCCTATAAATGTCTCTTTTTGCCATAAACTGAACAAAGACTAGCTGCATTGTTTTTAAACTAGGGGTTTCCTAGGGAAAAAGCAAGCTCCTGCATGGTCAGCCTTAACTGGGGGCTGTTCCGTGGTGCAGAAGGCAGAGGAAAGCAGAAAGACGTGGGAACCCATTGTAGTGTGAGCCAGTGGTAGGTGATTACTTTTGCTGTTACAATACCCAGGAGATACGATGATATGAGGTTATATATGCCTCTGTTATTGCCTGAAGAGAAGCATTAACTGCTAGTGGTTTCTCCACCTTTATAGTTCAGAGCCAAGGCCCTCCAACTGTTGAGTGGAGCTTACTCAGCCTTGATAGGTCCACCACTATGTGAATAGATGTGAATCTATTTTATTCCCTAGAAACAGGAATGCATGCAGGAGAGCTCTCCCTCGAGCAAGGGCAGAAGCTCATCTCAGCACTTGAATACTCTCTGTAGATGTGCAAACAAACAAGAGAAGCATAGCACCTTGTAGATACTTTGTACTGGTGTTTTTGAAATATATGTTTTTTTCTCAGTACTTAATACAAATTAACTGTTGAGTTCAGGTTTTATTGACTGAACCTCTACAAGTTGTTACAGTGGTTGGGCAGTTTTGGGGTCAATTTAATGAAGAAAAAAAAAAAGGGACTTGTTGACATACCCTACTCTTGTTTTCACTTCTTTTCTCAATGGAGGAACATGGTCTCCATATACAAATCAGAACACAAAATAAGAAATTTGTCTTTGTTAGTCTTTGTATGTGCACAGAAATAAGCTTCAACTGATGTGAGATTTGGTAAGATTAAATATGCCCACTGGGGAAAGCTGTTATTGGATTTCATAAGAAAAGATTGATTTCAAAAAGCTCAGACTGTCATATGAACAATCACTAAAATCAGTATTTTTATACAGCAAAGGCATAAAAATTCCAATGACAAAGTCAGTCACAGTTTCTTCATGGAAATAGGTTTCCAAAGCACCCTGAGAAAAATGAGGCAGTTGCCCTAGGGTTGGCATGGTGATGATCCTTTTTTTTACTGTACACTGGAACAAATGAACAAATTAAATTTGCACATTACTTGACGTTGCCAGAGCTTCTGTTGCCTTTTTAGTCATCTTTTTTCAGTATGTTTTTTTTCTGAACATGATTTTATTATCTTAAATGAAAGGGTATATTTCATACTGTATCTATGCTATTGCTAAAACTTTCATGTCCTCACCTTCAGTTTCTGCCAGTTGTTACTAGCTTATAAAAGATACTTGGGCTACACTCATGTAGACTGTGTATTTGGATGTGCAGAAAATTATTTTTGCCAAGTAAAACATCTCACAGCAGCAAACTGGCTGTGAGGTAATGTTATTTGAACTTTGATTGTGTTCTGAATACAGCATGAAGTGATCCCTAGTTCTTATGGGTTTGTTTGTTTGTTTAATCTGAGTCAGATCTGGGGAGATACTAGATTTGGCCCAGTTTGCTTTCACTTAAACAATTATATTATTGGCCATGCTAGGAATAAAACCAAGCATTTAAGTCTGACAGGCAGCTGTGCTTAGCTACAAGTGCAGTTATAGATTATGAAAATAGACTAAGAATCTTTTAAAAATATTTTAGAAGTGACACATTTGCATGTCACACCACTTTATTTTTGATAAGCTCAGAATTAAAATTGTGGACTGTGACTGATAATCCATAAGAAATATATATATAGATATTTAAGATTTGTAACAGAATTGAAGCATGAAAATTGCAGAACTAAAGCTGATTCTTGTAAGAATAATAAATCCATGGAAATCATAGAAACACAGATCATTGCACAGATAGGCACCAATATAACAGACCAATAAGCGTAAGGATACTCAAGGAAGATGATTATGAAAAATAAAGGAAAACTTATGCTAGTATAAATTCGTAAGAAGAACAAGAGAATGTAAGTATGAAAATCAACTTGAATATTGGTACTTTGGCAGAAAAAAATAATTCCCTCAGGCTATTGTCCATCTGGTGCCTGGTTTGTGTCATACAAACCAAGGTCATCCTAACTAATGTGTAAGCATTTTCATAGCTAACAAGATTTGTAACTTGCATTGTTTTTTGTTTTTATATGATGTTTATTTAATTGACTGTATTCCATTAAAATTAAGCTGTGATTTCATAAGTTTCTGAATTTGTTCCACTTCCATGAATTCCCTACCTTTCCTCCCAGTGATTTTACATTTTAACCATTTACGGTGACTAGCAGGAGTAAAAGCTGAATTGTTCATGTCTTTAATTACTATTAGTAAATAATTCTATGATTGTCAGTACTGTGGTCACCTTTAAAGTCTATATTAGGCTGTTGGGGAACAGTATATTTATTTGATCATCCATTCAACACTTGGGGTATTAGAAAGGTACCATTACCATAATAACAAATGCAAACCCAAAGTTCCATCATTGCTGTCATAAGTTAAACTGAGTTGCCTTTTTCCTCCTCCCTTTCTAGATCTTTCCAAGATATCATTTGTTGGAAATCTATACATGCTTTTTATGTAAGAAGTCAATGCTTTTTTCAGTGCTATGGAAAAAAAAATGGCAACATTTGGATTGCTTACACAGCTTGCTCTGCCAGTTAGCCTGCTGGGCCCTAAATCTGACCTATTATTTTTGTTTCCTTCAGTACATTTGCTTGCATTTAATGCCTCATCTCTTTTCTCTCATGATTTCAATGGCAAAATTTGCTCAGTTTTCATTGTGGTAAAGATTCCACTAAGGTTCTGGATAGAAACGGAATTTAAAGTAGTATGGTGATTTTAAAGTCTCTAGCTGTTACAGAGGAGTAGTAGAATATTGGGAATGTTCCTGATATCTCTGCTTCAGCAAAAAAAAATGGGCTATGTACAAAGTAGAGGTACCAAAAGGTTTTGGAGGGCAGAGAAAATGCATTCCAGTGGGAGATTTCTGTTGAGCTTATAAAAAAGAAAGTTAAGCCTGTATAAACACCTTTCTGTGTAGAAAATACGAAATACTACAGGATTCTTTAATCTACTAAAGAAATGTATAGGAAGAACCAGTAGCTGGGAGCTAAAGCAAGGCAATTTCAAATTAGAAATAAAGCACATGCTGTTGCTTTTTTTCTCTCTGTTTCACAGAGATGGTAATTAAACTTCAGGGCAGGCTACATTGCAGTAGAAAATGGTAGACGTCATCTCTGGAGGCTTTCAGATACAGACTCTCTGCTTTCTGAAAATTATTTTTTGGCTGAACACAAGTTATGGGGGCTCAATATCAGAGGTAATTGGATGGAATGTAAGTATCTGTGACACAAAAACTCAGTGTAGATGAACTAATCTCTTCTCCTGGCCTTAAATGTATGAAAACATAGATTACATTACTGGAATGTGTTTGTTTCCTATACCTAATTGGTTTTCTTTCAGGGCTCAAAAATTTTAGTCATTGCAGCTTGCGTCACTAACCTTTAAGAATTCAAAACAATGTTCTTTACTGCTTGCCGAATTGTCACATACTATATGTCTCTAAATCCATCTGAATGTGCAATTTCCAACTCCTGATTAGCACGAGGAGCCCAGTCAAGGATGACAGAACAGCATCCAATTTTGTTGATCTCTACTACAATTACAACAGTCAAAAGCTGCATAAGTGTCATCCTACAGCTTAAATCTCTTGAGGGAAGACTGCTTGAAAACTTGTTATATCTCAGGGATTATTCATGGAAATAGAGTGATTGCCAGAAAATTTTTTTACAAAAACCTTCCTAGGATGCGTTACAGCACAAAGGTGTAATCCACAAAGAATGGACTGTCTTTAGTGTGAATCTCCATGAGTGGATTCCTCACAGAGCACCGGGTAGAAGGTGCCACCAGATGATTGCAATAGCTCCACTCCTGGAGCAAGGTACTTCCTTGATTCCAAGGACATTGCATATTTTTATTTAAATTTTCCATATTCTGACTGAGCAAGTCAGAAATTGCACTGAGATTGTATCAGATGTATGACAGTGAGAGTGTTCAGGAGAACTGGTGGGGTGGGGTTAAGCCATACACTAGCCATGTTCGAAATGCCCTATCAAGGAATTTAGAGGATTATTTTCCGAG
>NW_009629242.1:0-6274 GCF_000690535.1 Cariama cristata | reverse complement strand
AGAGCGTCAGCTACTCTTGCATCACTGATCTAATACAAAAATGTGTGCACCTACTCTGCCCTAACCTTGGCTCTTCTTTGTTATGCCTTGCTGTATTTATCTTCCTCAGCTTTTAATACCATAGTACAAGTGCTTCCACTCTTTCAAGCACTTTTTGTTTTGATTCACTTTGTCTCATTGGGTACCTATCTTCTTCCTATTTCTGATTGCCACTGAAGTCCTTTCTCCCAGAAGATATATTAATTTGGTATTTTTTTTCAGATTTTATTAATATCAGCTCAGGAGAAAAATATAATAAATAACTGTGACTGTAGACTGTTCACTGGAATAAATTGTTAAAGATTTTTAAGAAAATTATGCTGTCTTCTAAGCTATGGTCTTTGTAAACAAAGGAGGTATATCAGCATAAAACTTTCGTGTCTAAGCTATTACGACAGATGTTGAGAATGCAATGCTTTGGTTACTCCAAACTTAAATATGGACAGATTGTTGACAGTTGACTTTTCCCAACTCTTCTCTATCTGTAAAGACCTTTTGATGGTCAATATCGCTATCAGCCCTACCTCCATGCTCTCATTGCTTCTGATCTAAATTTTATTACAGCCAGGACAATGGGAAGAGGAGGGATTTCCCACAGAAAGGCCATCAGTGCTTTTACTTCCCCCAAAAAAACTTCTCCTTGGAAGGTAGAGTTGTAAAAAAAAACCAAACACCTATCAATCCTGACTGATCTAAACCTTCAAGCCCAACCCAATCCATTTTGTGGGTTAGACGTGCCAGCTGGTGGGATGCCTGAGGTTCAGTATAAGAGTCACCGTGTCCTCAGGTCCCAGTTGACTTGCACATTTGACTTTGGGGGTAGATAGTTCACCTGCGAATGCAGTTAATTTTTTTAACTCTTCATGAATTTGAATCCTAGCTTGTGCATCTTCTTGTAAATTGAATGCATTATCTCCTCTTTCCACCCTATCCTATTATGTAGACACTTGGGTAAGAAATTGTCTCTATTAGCATTTCTGTCATGCAGAACAAGCGTTCTGTCGGTGTTGGCAGCTCTTTTTTACTACAGGTCTCAAATGTGAATTGAATTTTATATAAATTTCATGCTGTGACTTAAATTGTCTCCCTTGAAGAATGACTACCTGTAACACTCCTTTTAGTGGAGAGTCCTCAAAGAATCCCAACTATGGGACTGAGTAGTGGAGTTAAAAATCAAGAAGCAGGTTTTAGGTGAAAGAACATTTTGTCCAGAGCATTTTGTCGCAGTAATTTCAGCTGTTTCCTTCTTAAGGAGGAAGACTAGCTACTATTTCTTAGAGTGCGGGGTATTTCTGATGTTCTGCATTCCTAAATATCAGTTCCCAGGTGTGAAACTTTTCACTAAGTTGTTAAATCATTCTGGTTTTGAAATCTTCTTCAAAATATCCTTCACATGTAAGGAAGGATAATTTTGGAAATGCAATCAGAAACACGTACAGCGTGCTGGCTGTATTTTTTTATACATCATATCCCCGCAGAAGACATGGAAGAAACTCAGGGGAATTTTTCACTGATTTTTAGTGCTGTCCAGGATTTCACATATAGAAGATTAGTGGTATCTCACAACAGATACCCTTTAATAGTTTTGTTCCCAGAAACTCCTCTTTGGAAAACAAACAACAAAAAAACCCACACATGAAAAAGTTCTCGTTCAAAGATCGGTAACTTCTTTCTCCTCCTTCCTGTAGAGGAAGGAATCTGAAAAAGCTGTTGAAGGTCTACGCATTAGAAAATGTTCTGATAGGAGCATTTTTGCTAAACACCTTTAAAAAGAGCTTTTATCATGTTTACCAGTACAACATCCAGCGCAGAGTTGCAATCATGCTCCCTGTTAAAGAGAATGAAGTTAATTCATTTTCATCTTGTGACCTGCAACAGTTTAATTTACCTTATGGTATTCTGCTTTCTTAATACAGGCTGGACAAAAACATGATAACTTCAGGTTATGTTAAGTGTCTGATTTGTGATGCAGTCTACCTTTGCAATGACTGCACTGTTCAAATTAATTAATACCAGATCATTATCTTTAGATGACAGGCAGATGTTGAGGTTATGGTGTTTGTGAACCCTAAGCACATTTTTTTTTTTTTTCTGTGCAGATCACAAGCAGTTGCTATATAAATTGAGGATCCAAGGTCTAGGCCTTCTGGCATTCAATTGGTTTTGTAATTATCTTAGTAATAGTTCTCAATTAGTATTCAGTAAAGGTTGTCTTTCCTCTGCTAATGGGTCATGGCACCCTCTAGGGATCCATAGATGGGCCAGTTCTCATTTTTCTCATATAAATGACTTACCATCTGTGTGCCATGCAGGTTCATCTAAGGCGGTTCTGAAAACACTGATTACTAATATCAAAGTTGCATGTTCCGACAAGATTGTAGAGTTATTTTTAATAGTTTAAAAGATGGGATTTGTTTCCTAAAATTGTAAAGATTCTTTGTTAAATGTTGTGGACAGATTAGTTGCAATTCTTTTGAAGTAACACAATGATTAACAAATTATTATGTTTGTAATACATAATGGAAATGCTTTTCCTTTGATATTAGCTGCAGTCTGTAATGCTAACATTCAGACAGATTACTGATGTACATGGCAAATTTTCCAACCTTTGGAATGTTTAAATATTTCCAAGTCCTTTGTTTTTAAATCATATTTCAGCCTTTTAGTATGGTTTTTTTAATGCCAGTCATTGTAACTCCTGTGTATGTTCATTCAACAGTATTTTCTTTTTTTCATAGGTATGGTTGAAATACAAGATCTTCACTGTTAGAAAGAAAACTTTTTTTTTCCCAAGGGAGTAGTGATCATATATTGCAGACTATTTCTCTAGAAAAATACAGACTTAGAATTTAATAGAAGCTATATTCCCATATAAGGTGGTTACGCTGAATTTTCCTGCTGTGAAAGTCATCGTGCGTGTCCTTCTGGTTATTTTCTCCCATAGTCTGATAATTTTGTATTTCTGTTGATAGCAGAAGCTCAAACAGACTCTGAATCAACAAGCTTAGGAGATACACACTATCACTGCCCTACACCCACTGACGGTGCTGTCTGGATCACGTTCTGTAGGAGGCCTGAGGCTGTGTACATGTGTATCTCCAGCCAGGCCGCTGTTAAATCCAGCCCTGGTATTATCTACATGATTGGATCATATGGAGGGATCCTGCCCTGCTCTGTTCCTCTGTTGTCATGGCTGCTGCTGTTCTCTGTGGTGATGTTACTCTGCCACTCCTTCCTTTCAGTGGCACTTTCAGCAGGCATTTACAGTTAACAAACACTGATACCCTTTTTTCTGCTCCGTCTTAATGCTGACTTGCCTGCCTCTGTTTATGCCCCATTGTATTTATTTCTGCCGCATGATTACCTGGGGGAAGTTAGATTACTAGCCAAAGTTATTAGACTTGCACAAAACTTCTTTATTCCTTTCACTACATCATGTTTACATTGCAGGCTGTGCTAACAATGAGTAAAATGAAAAAGTTAACAAAACTGATAAAGTCATCATTTGCTTCTACTCTGTTGTAATAGCCATGCTGTAACTGGTGCTGTTTCATATAAAATTACCATATAAATTGCGCCATCCAAAGCTGCAACAGAAACAGCAACAGTATTTACAATAAATGGCAAATCCCTGTTAATTATTGATAGTCTAATAAACACACCATTATAATTCATTCTTATTATTCATTATTAATAATAACTCTTATTTAGTATTCATTGTGTAAGGATCAATTATGATTAACTGTTGTAAAAAAAGGAGTGGTCCACATGAACGTTTCTATTTTCAGGGCCTTTTCCATTGAAGGAATGGCTTTCCATATTAAAATGCTCTGTACAGTCAACAGGAGAAAAGATGACTACATCTAAGCAGCAGATCTAATGTCCTTCCTCTGGAGTCTATAGAAAGCTGTTACAAGCTCTGTCAGAGGCAGTTAAGGATATTGTTTCTCTGGAAGCTGTTACTTGCCCCGAAGGTGGTTGACTTATGACCTAAAGCATGAAGTTACCTAAATTAGTTGTTTTTTTTCTACCTATGGATGTCCATAAAGTATTCTAATCTATACTTCAAATGTGTTAGCCCTTTAGGATGGGATTCAGGTGACTATATAGGAATACAACATAGGCACACACAAGTGATCTAGATGCTCTATGTTCTTTTTTATACCAAATAAAAAAATCTAGCCATTGCTGTTTCAAATATACTTCACAGCATCCTAAGATGGGTGCCTGCATTTGGGCAGATGAATTTTACCCTAGAGCCCACTGAATGAATCAGCTAGATTTCTGTTGACTAGAACAGGAACCCAGAAAGCTAGTTCAGATGGAGGCAGATATATTTTGTAAATATCTAAATTGAAATGCAATCATAGAATGATTTAGGTTGAAAAACACTGTTAAGATCATCGAGTTCAACCATTAACAAAACACTACCAAGACCACCACTAAACCATGTCCCTAAGCACCACATCTACCTGTCTTTTAAAAACCTTCAGGGCCAGCGACTCAACCACTTTCCTGAGCAGCCTGTTCCAATGCTTGACAACCCTTTCGGTGACAATATTCCTCCTAATATCCAATCTAAACCTCCCCTGGTGCAACTTGAGGCCATTTACTCTTGTCCTATCCCTCGTTAGTTGGGAGAAGAGACCAACCGCCACCTGGCTACAACCTCCTTTCAGGTAGTTGTAGAGAGCGATCAGGTCTCCCCTCAGCCTCCTTTTCTCCTGACTAAATGACTCCCACTCCCTCAGCCGCTCCTCTTCAGACTTGTGCACCAGGCCCTTCACCACCTTTGTTGCCGTTCTCTGGACTCACTCCAGCACCTCAAGGTCTTTCTTGTAGTGAGGGGCCCAAAACTGAACACAGTATTTGAGGTGCAGTCTCACCGGTGCCCAGTACAAAGTGATGATCACTTCCCTAGTCCTGCTGGCCATGCATCTGATACAAGCCAAGATGCATTTGGCCTTCTTGGCCACCTGGGCACACCGCAATTTACCTTTAATAGTCATGAAGCTTTGCTTTCCTGCTTAGCAATGTCAAAGAGAGTTCTTTTTAAAATAATCTCAGCCCAAAATTCATTGAGTCATCATCATAAATCTTAGTGGTTTCAAACATCAAGTTTACTGGGGAAGGAGGCTGAATTCCAGGCACTACAATGACAACGTGACCTTATGTGGACCTGCAGAGTGGCTATCGGGTGTAGTGCAAATGAAACTGTCTTCTGCAGAAACGATAAATGAATTGAGCCCTTGGTCTTATGATACTTTTCATATAGATGAAACCAGCCCAGTCTTTCTAGACTATATTGCTGGAGTCATGACTTTTGCCATCTAGAGATGGTAGTGTCACTGCTGGCTGTAGGAAGAATAGGGCAAGAAGTAACAACAGCCAGCACTATAGATGGTATTTTCTTTTTTCCACTACATTTTGTATTTTCAAACCTTTCCAAGCATGGCTCAACAGGTAATTTTCATTAAGAAATAGCAACAGGGAATACTGATTTCTTACAACACAGACCTAATACCTACCTTCTTTGTTTCAGCTTTTAAGCTTCTGACCAGACTTTGGCTCATTTTTGCTTTGTCACTTGTTTCAGGTTTTTGATGTCCTGGTAATTCCACTGTATCTCCTGTTAGATGTTACATGCTGCAGTTTCCATCTGTTATAAAACACACTGAGGCTATCAATCAGTACCCACCAGCGCACGTGGAATGTACCCCTAAGTGTGCCACAGGTCTTGGAAGTGCCCTGAAGCTTTCGCAATGACTTTAGTTGAACAGAGGGCAGAAGTATGATCACTGCATGCCAAGGTGAGACCTTTCTTCAGATGTGACTGTATTTCAGACTGCTTTGTTAGGGGGAGTTTAAAGTACACTGTCTGCAAGCAACATTCTTGAGGTATCCAGAGTTTCTTGGCACAGAGTAATTTCTGCATATGCACTTTTTGTTTGAAAAGAGTTCTCTACTGTCTTTCTCCAACTGCCCACTTCACAGCTTAAAACGTCTGATATGCTCTGTATTTTTCCATGATGTGCCAGTTCTCACCAGCTGTGGTTTTCCAAATACAGTGACGCACCATAAAGCAGCCAACTGATTTGTAAAACGATATAAGTTTGTGTGCCAGGGAGAATTTAGCATAATGATTCAACTGCAAATATAAAACATAATTTCAAAGAAGGAAGAGAAGAAATTCAAAATGTATATAAATATAATATATATAAATATTTTTATATTT
>NW_009629241.1:136101-136393 GCF_000690535.1 Cariama cristata | reverse complement strand
TGAGGGAAAAAAAAAGGGCGGGATTGTTAGACATCAAAGGCATGGGTCCAAATAGGGATTTTAAGTAACTAGTGATACTTTAAATAATGGCATCTACTTTATTTCCCTCAGGAGATAATCTCTTCCACCTTGCAAATCTGATCAGATTTGGATTGAAGCCTTGAAATTCACTTATGTGCTCTTTCTCAGTCCGGTGGCTGCAGGCGGCTGGTGGTGGGTTCAACCAGGAGCAAAGCTGAGCACCTGTCTCAGAGACACCCACGGGAGGGGGACACAGGGAACCACAGGTGGG
>NW_009629241.1:91247-136073 GCF_000690535.1 Cariama cristata | reverse complement strand
GACAGACAGGCGGGGGACACTGACAGGGCCGGTCACACAGACTGCCAGACAAGGCGTTGCCTTCAGCAGCACCCACGTAGGAGGCTCACATGAAACACAAGCGCAGACAGCCACGTCTCCTCCTCTTCTTCAGCTGGCAGAGATGGAAGGTCCCTAGCACAGGCACAGGCACATTCACAGATGCCCCCGAGTACCAGCACGGCCCCTCTGTCTGCCCAGCACCCTGCCCTGATGCCAGTCCCCCTTACCCACCCCACAGCCGGACCAGCTCAGTGCTCGCTGCAGGCTCACGGCCCTGGCACTCTCCTCCCACGGGCACCCCTGAACCCCCCAAATCCTCATGTTGCTCTCCTTTCACCTTTATAGAAGGGAAATCTGGAGTTACAAAGTTTGGCCCTCTGCAGAGCTGTGCCTGGGGTTTCTTAATGGCCCATCAGCTAGTGTCTGGAGACTTTTGATCTTTGGCATTGTCTCTGTTATCCCTTGCCTACCAGGTTCGTGTCACCATACGCTTTTGTTTATCATTTCCCCCTTATTTCTTATCTCCTTTAGATTGAACTGGTTTTCCTTAACTGGATAACCTTAATGAATCAGATGCTCTCACCTTCCATGTACCTGTACAGTACCCTTAACTCCTCATCCCCAAGGGGATTGCTGAGTTCTGGGAAGGCAAAGAGCCCAGCAGAGCCCAGCAGAGCCATCCGTCCCAGGTCTCCTCCTTTTCTGAGGCTGGACACAGCTCTGGTCGTGATGCAGCCTCCCCTCACAGCTTTGCTATTTGACCCTTCAGACCAGTGATGTCTACTGTACCAAAAGACATGGGGCATGTTCCCTTAGGCATGCTCACCAACTTCCCTGCTCCATCTTCTCCTGCAACCGCTCTGTGTGCAGTATGAAACCTGGATCCTTGAAACCACAGGGCAAGGCTAAGCAGAGACCACTGAAACCGGGCAAGGGGCTTTCACGGGGAGGGGGGGCTGGCCAGGGAAGGGATTTTGAGTTCTTTAGCAAAGAAGCCATTAGGATCACTAGCTAAGAACATCATTATAGTTATAAGTAAAATAAAATTATCACCATTTTTTATTTTTCATTTACATTTTTGAATAATGATACTAGATTTGAAAATTAGCTGTTATGCAAGAGAGCCTAAGAAGATTAGTATAGTTATCTAGAGAGGCTTACCGAGGCTGTTTTGTTTCAGCTCTTCAGCAATGACAAATTTTAACTCTTTGCAAGTGGTGGCACTCACTCTGCTTGCGTAGCACAATTTCATTAATAAAGGCTAGGATTTCAGATTCAGACTTGTCAGAAATTCTGAAGACAAAACTCAGCTCTGTCACAGCCATTAATGTTGTATTGGGCAACCCTCTCAGATGGCTTTTAGTAAAACCTTCAGGTTACACTACAGATTTTTAGGATACCTCCCAACTGCCAATTTTCAAGGCAAAAGGAACTTCATTTTAATGTTAAGGGGGCTTGACAAAGGCTAAAATTTTACTCGCTACTTTAATTTAAAACAGCACTTTTCATTCATCTCTCTTTACAGATGTTTCTGTTAATATTTCATGACACTTAGCAGAAGAAGGATGTAGAATTTGGTTTGGTTTTGGGGTTTTTTTTGTAAGCTTAGTTACATTCCTCTGTCACTTATTACATTTCAATACTGATTTTGTCAGTACTTTAGAAAAATCTGGCTTGGCCATCATCTTTCCTTTCTGTCTTCTTTTGCTGAATTGCCCTGTTTGTTTTTTCTGCAGCAGAACCCATGCTTCAAGCTGTTGCCACAAAAGACAGAGAAAGTGCAAACCATATTCCACTTTGTTAGCACTGTAAGTCAAAACCATTTTAACCTGTCACTGAGCTTCCAAACTATGCTATTAAGTTTAAAAAATGTTACATACATTGTATATTATCTTATCCTGGTTCGGTGGGGATTTTTTTGTATATATAATTTGTTGCTTCTCTAGTTAAATAACAGTTTAAGAAATATTGAGAAGTTTACAGATTGCCTTGAGTTCTCAGGTTATTGTCACAAAAGCTTCAAAGTTAGTGTGGATATCTGGAACTGTAAATCTCAGCTGGTCTTGCAGAATGCTTCTAATCTTTCAATTTAACTTTTCAAAGTAGGGTAGGATTACGTTTTAAGCATCCTTCCAAAGTCTCATCAAGGTGTTTTATAGTTTCATTGGGGAATCCAATGTTATGTCAACAAGCAGCACCTATCCATTACCATAATGTTAGCATTGCTAAGTCTAAAAATCACAAAAATTTTTAAAAGTTCAACATTCTCCAGATCTGTTAGGTTAAATTAGAACAGAGGAGAATAACTATTCTCTTTCTTTTTGTTAGGGATTGCTAAATTCAATACCCTGACAGAGGTGAGGTTGCCACAGGTCCAGCCGGGAGCAAGGTTGAACACGTCTTCCCATCAGGCACTGATGCAGGCACGCACACAATATATAAATACAGATAGAAACTGCCAGCCTCACGCAAAAACAGACACATTCAGTGTTTGCACAAGCACAAACATCACCACTGGCTTTATCCCATTCCCCTCTCTGGTCAAAACCAGTGAAAACCCGTAAGTGGAAAGTACGTGCGTTCCCTCTTGCACCGACACGTACATGCAAACAGGTCTCTCCAGCAGCTAGCCCAGACTCAGAATTCCATTTGCATAATCCAGGGAGCATATGAGTAATTTCAAATATTATGCTACTTACACAATGCAGGTTCATTGCTTTTACGGTACTGCTGAGAGGTACAAATCAGTATATTCGAGACTTTCAGTCAGTACGTATTTCTCTTGGAGTCTACATTCTCTGCGTGGATTTGGAATTGTCTGTAAGTACATCTTGTGTGAAAAGAATACCTGGTTGAAGTGGAGCAAAAGATAAGAAAAGGTGACAAGATTACCTTCAAGAATTGTAACTTTACCTAACATCCACCCAGAACCACCAAAGCAGGAAAGAAAAAGCAGGCAGGGACACAGAGGACTGAGGAAGGGGAAACGCTTACTTCGCCGCATCCTCCCAGCTACATCCCAGGAATGCTTCAAGCTGCCACTCTTGAGGCCCCTCTGCTTCTTACTTTCCTCACAAAGGTAATAATTCCCTGTGGCCTGCACTAGTAATAGGTTAATATTCATTTTCAATGCATTTACTCATCTTCTCTAAACACTGTGTCCTCTCATTCCCAAATATTATTCACCCACTTGTTTTGCAGGAATCCTTCTCCTCGCTACCAGAGCAGTTAGGCAGAGGAACCATCTTCCTCTTCTGCTCCCCTTCATGGGATGCTTATCTCAGCCAAAGTCTAGCTTTCAGTAATCTGAATATCCTACCAGGTTTGTTTTTAAATTGTGTTGGAACAATTGCAAGCTGTCAAGATAGACCAATCTTCAAAGCTATTATTCTGTCACCTGGGTATTATTACACCCCCCGCTGAAATACAAGAACTGGCCTTGCACTTAGTGTAAACTTAGCGTATATACCGCTGAGTGCATTGCAATATGAAGTAAACAAGTTAAGCTAAAGCTGCCACTGATAGAGAAGTAGTTCATGCAAAATATCGATAAAAAATCTGGAACTATTATAACTTTCATTATAACGTTAACTAATTTCAGCTGATTTGTGGGGAAATTTTTTTCTTTTGTAATCGATCTGATTCAGTATGAGCTCTGCACCATATTCTGCTTAGGGGAATCATGATAAATGCATGACCACAATGCATTACTAGAAACGTTTCAGTCTAATGGATGTTTAATCCATGAACCAAATATCTTTGAGATATCATGATCTTGGAAAAGTTAGATATTAATGGTACCGAGGGAGCTATTATGATCTAGTTTACTGAAAACAGCATTCAGATTAATCAGATTCAGTGTCATTCTACTGTAAAGAGTGACTTATATTTGAGCTAATATGATACTCGAACTCCCTTCACATAAAGTTAATTTGGAAAATTGTGGAGGTGTATTAAGAGAGACATTAGATATATGAGCATGGTAAGGATGGTTACATACTTTGCATTTTTTAGTTAAAATCACATGTGACAGGAGGATGAAGTCCGAGTATGAGCCATTTATAATTTAATTCAAGTACTATTTTGACTTATATTTATTCTCTTTCTTACTGCTTTAAACCACAGTTTGGGACATACTTAACATTTTACCAGTGAGGCAACATTTTATAAATACCACTATAGATTAAAAATTCATATAATGCATTTAATAACTGATTTGCAAACAGTCTAAGACATGCTTTGTATAAAACTCCTTGCATTACATCAACTGTGCAAGAGGCTGATTTCTGGAAAAGGGCTATAAAACCCTGCAATTATAATCAGGTTATGAATTATGTTCTCTCTTAATTACAAATCCTGATTAGGGTCTTCTATGCTAGGTTGTCTTTAATATTAAGATTAAATAATGAGCTCTATAAAAGCTATCCCATTTGCCTGACCTTTATATAACACTGGGTCAGATATCAGTGTATTGTGAGTGTGCCTTTTATGAGTCTGTTAGCTCAATCTATGTGTCGACTGTATTTGAATTCCATTAATAAATCTGCTGCCGGAACGCAGTCTATTGAAATAAGAGATGGGCAGAGACTGGCAAAAAAAGAGGCTATTTTCTCAGTCTTATGACCTCGAAAAGTATCCTAAGGGACGACCACTAAGTAAATTAGGGAATTTTCAGACATATGCCTAGGACGTCTAGTCAGAGTCAGACATGCTTGAATTTAACACCAAGTAAGGAGGTGATGCAAAGTAGAATTATTCACCTATAACAATCCTCTTTATAATTAAAGCCTATTTTTATTCTTAAACTCATTGGTCTAATTTTAAGATTCATAAATTCATACATTTTATGAAACAAAAAAGTTAATACTGTAAACTGTCTCCTCGAAAAAATATCATTGAGTATGTTATGAGCATTCATAGTATAATATAAGAGAAAAAAGGGACTGGAAAAAACCACATACTCTAATTGTGCTGTTTTCCACAACCATTTCAGTGATAAAGCTTAGCTTGCAAAAATGTATTGCCAGGTCACAGGAAGCTAAGTACTGGCAACAAAGTTTGCCTGAGAAGTGGTAGCATTTCGTAACACAGAAATATTAGTAAGACTGAATATCAGGCATAATTCTGCAGAAAATGTAATGCTTTTAGATCCAAAATAAATTGCAATAATCAAACGTAAATCTCAAATTGTTCTTTTCAAGTTCTACTATTAGATTTTCTGGGGACTGAGATGAAGATTGTTCTTGCTTATTTTCTTAAGATTCTCTGGTCTTGGCTTCTCTCTTCCTCAGAAAGAAGCAGTGATTAAGAGGTCTATTTGGGAAGCCTGGCCAGCAAAGAGGAAGGGCAACACAAGTCACTGAGGTGCATTTCCTATTAAGTATCATTCAAATATGTTCAAAATTGCAACAGTTATTTTTTACCTGTTTGTTTTCAGCAGAAATTAAAATATGCAGTTTAAATGTGTTCAATGTTTTCAACAAAAATTAGAATTATGTTTTTTTCCTGAGAGCTAGAATTTTAAAAACAAAAAAAGCAAATGAGCTTATTTATTGAAGAGCTATAAGCCAACCATAGCATTAAAAACTTGATGTTAAACAAATGGGATTCTCAAGGTCCTGTTGCAGAAAGTGAGATAAACCAAGTAATTCATAGACTCATAGAATGGTTTGGGTTGGAAGGGACCTTAACGCTCATCCCGTTCCAACCCCCTGCCCTGGGCAGGGACACCTCCCACCAGACCAGGTTGCTCACAGCCCCATCCAACCTGGCCTTGAACACTTCCAGGGATGGGGCATCCACAGCTTCTCTGGGCAACCTCTGCCACTGCCTCACCGCTCTCACTGGGAAGAATTTCTTCCTAATTCTCTTATTGTACCTAGCGGTAGACAGAAAACAGTCCAAAACACAAACTGCCACAAAAGGACTTGTAAAAAACAACATTTATGATAGCAAGACTGGCAGTAGAAAACATAAAACTGTTTCTCCCATTGATTTAATACTGGTTCAAAACCACTAAAATATGAAAAATTAAAGTGTTTTCATCATGACAACCTGTGCCAGCCCTTTGCTTAGGCACAGAATATTCACTGTAACTAAATCTTTTATTTCAAAGCATATTTCTGGTTGTAAAAGTTTGCAGTGTGTATTGCAATTTTAGCCTGTAGTTCTCAAGATTTATTGTCAGATTTTATATCTTAGCAGAGATGTGTGCTGGAAATCTGGTCCTGCTATAAAATCCAGGAAAAAAATTGATTGTATAAACAGTCTTTGTACCTGTCTGAATAGCAACACCATTAATGAGTTAACTTCTGACATCTTTATTCACTTTTGAGTCACTCCTGTTTCAAACTAATCTCTGCCATATTCCCTCAGTAACAATTTTGCTTCATTAAAGCATTGCGGTTTTGTCCTGCTTAATATTACATCCAGGCATGTATAGTCTGACTTCTTCTGTTGACACTAGTGAGGTTCCTTTCAGGTCTTTCTATATGTCTATCCCACCGAAACCTACAGGAATAATCAGATCGGTAAAGCAGCTCGCTCTGGGCATCCATGTCAAGCTGGAGATTGAGAGGAGATTCTGGGACTGGGTGCCATTTGGAAGAATCATCTGTTCTAAACATCAAATTCAAGCTGGGACAAACCTGCCTCTGGAACTTAATTTCTTCCTCCACAGACTGTAGTCTGAAAAACCAGACTAGTTACCTATCTTCTAAACATCTACCACTAGGTGAGATGACTCCTACTTCTAAATGATGAACTGCTTCTCTCCAACCCCTTTTCTCTTAGGCCGGGTAACGTGTCTCCTCCATTGAGAGTCCTGACTGTGATGACTCTCATTTAACTCTCCCCTTTTTACTTTATTCTCCCTAGGAAACTATGTGCTAACTCAAGATCCATATTCAACGGCTCCAACTTCTAAGTCCTTCTGTGAGACTAGGTTGTAAGCTAGTTCTCTTATAATAAATTTTTGAAAACTTGCAATATAATCATTTTTGAAAACTTGCAAAATCCTATTTTGGAATTACTTTCTTAAACTTTATAGCAGGCATTAAGATTATTTTTTAAACTCTACCTGACTCAAAAAAGCTTAGCCAAGCTTGGAGATGTCCAACAGTTTAAGAAAAATCTGCAGGTGGATTTAGTGCTACCATGATCCTATTTACAGTTTCCAGCTTCAGGGCTGCTGATGTCATCTGTGCAACTGATAGGAAAGAGCAATGGCAACGATGCCACCACACACAAGTGGTCCGCTAATATGACAAAGACCCTTTCTGGCTCTCAGCACTGCTCTAATTCTACGTAGAATTAGTCTTGCATCCCTGTGGTCTGTGATCAAGACAGCAGAAAAGGAAGTAAAGCCACATTGTAACTTACCTGGCTCCAGTGCATCTGTGCAGGTGAAACCCACCTGCTAGAAGTAAACCTGAAGAAAAATGCTAATGCAAATAAATTATTTATTTGGGACATTTTTTCCTCATTTTTGGCCCCCATTGCTTATGGAGTTTTCTCCTCTGTTCTATACAATTTACCTACCACAGAGTCAGCATGCATACTGTTGAATGTTGAATTCCTTTGCACATATACATCAGTTCCCGCCTTCATCTTACTGCTCATGTGTAGACCATGCAGCACATCCTAAGTAGGTCAGCCCAGTGACTCAGAGGTATGAATCTCTTCTCAAAAAGGAGGGGAAGCAGGGAGAAAGACCCCTGTATTCAGGTGACACAGTCCTCAAGCCATCTCTGCTCTTCTGACAGATGAAGATGGTGATGGATAAAACCTCCTGTGGATCACAATATTATCATAACATCTTACTAGATGACTGAAAGTACAAAGAGATCCTTGAAACTCCAAAGGGGTCATCTTTTTTTATGAGTCAATTGATGAAGCAGGTGCCTTATCACGACAAAAACATGGGGTGAACTTTGAGCACAAACTGAGTAAGTTATCTAGATAATCTGGGAAGGGCTAAATGCTATGATGTTGAAACTATTATATGTTTTCAGGATTGCAAATAAGGTGCAACAGAGTTTTTATAATTAGCAATCACAGTGGCACCAGAATCAAGTACAAAACCAGAAGAACGACTATTTGTTTTAAAACAACCTTGCTTAATCATCCTGTGATCACTCAGAGAATGATGAGACCTTTTAGAAAATCATTAGCAGTGCTGTCTTGGCCAGCACCTTAATTAGACTTCCTATGAACTTGGGAATTTTGGTAAAGGTGACATTTGCATCAAAGGATTTTCCCTTTTGTTTTTCAATGTACGATCATTTAAGAGAATACAGATCATTTATGCTGGCATTAAGAGCTTTTCATTCTTCTCCAGGTTCCAGGTATCATTCATGCAAATTAACTCATACAGCCATTAAAAAGCCATGAAGTTATAGTATCTAAAACAGACTAAAGATCAGTATTTTCTTTTTTGTACTCGCTTTGCCAATATGGTATTCCCACATGAATGGAGTGAAGGAGTTTATTCAGAGTTACACTAGCATCGCTAACAGTACAAGGCAGACAACGGTGGAGCATCAGTCTGCAAAAATAGCAGCCCAGATAATTTCACATAGAATTTTTTTTTTATTTTTTTTTGGGGGGGGGAATGTCTTGCATAATCTCATTATTGTCATGTTTGAACATTGAGCCTCAAAACATTTCTCTTTGCTCTTATTCTCTACCTACCCTGCCCCCTCTCAAGAGGGAGAAACTCACATCCTCAGTCATTTGGCAGCTTGAAGAGAGGAGATACAGAGGCATAGCAATTTGCCAAGGGTCAAACAGGATACCTGTGGTGGAGCAAAGAATCATATCCAGGTCTCCTTGGAACCAGATTAATGAGACAAACATTGGACTCGACAACCTCTCCACTCACTATCCATTTTCCATACAGAAGTTTCAAGCAACTTATTTTCAGTGCCAGATTTGTTCTAATGTAAAAATATGAAATCATTCAGCACCAGCAGTCTTACTTGGATGTCTAATAATAATAATAGAAATAAGTATAAGACAAAAGGGATACACATACATATTTATACAGTTTTATATGTACATATTTATACATACATGTATACACACACACACAGAAGGGATAAAGAAGATGTGTTTATTTGAAGAAAATAATGTTAAATAAAGAAGTAACTAATACTTTTGAGACATTAAGCCAAATAAACGTAGACATAAAGTAACATTTAGCCCCATAACATCAGGCCAGGAAATATTTATAAATTCCATGTATACTGATTTAAATCTGTATGTAACTTGAATGAAAAAGAACGCTTGGGTTTGGTTTTGTTTTTTAATAACCAATTAATTAATTTATTCATTTGAGTGAAACGTCTTGCAATCCAGCAGCATTTAAAAAAAGAAAAATTTGGATTCTAAACTCCAGAGTATATCAGGCTTTCAATGGGCAATTGCTTTCTCACCTTCCAACAGCTATAAAAAGTTTTATGGCACATTTGATGTAACTGAATGTAGCAGAGACAAACATTTTGATTTAAAGTAATTCCAGCACTGTTAACCTGTTCAGCATAAGAAAAAAGATTGCCCAAAGACCAAAAAAAAAAAAAAGAAAAAAAAAAAAAGAAAGAAAGAAAAGCTATAAAAATAAAGGTAAAATTCTATATGTAGTAAAGGTGTCCCATGAAATGTTGCCTAAGCCACTGCAGCTAGTGTAGTGTCTGACTAAATAAATGGGTAATGGTTTTTAAGGTTTCTTTTCCAAATGATCCTAAGATTGCAGTGAGACTGTTACCTAACTAAGTCCTTTAGATGTCTTTAATCATAACCTAAAAATCTGATTCCAAGTCCCTTGAAACTGATAAAAAGAAAATAACTGATTTCTTTGGGCTATAGATCTAGGTCAGGATCTTAATACCAACAGTGATCCCACTCCACTGTGAGTGACTGTTTTCTGCTGGTGATTTCCACATACGCTGACAGACATTGTCCAGTGTTTCATAACCACTGAGATATCTGTGCCATGACAGATACACTTCTGAAGAAATTAGGGGTGAATGTTAACTTTTTGGTTGTCACCATGGCAGTAACATTAAGCCCTTAAGATTCACAGAGAAACAAAAGGAAAGTTGAAGTTTCTCATCAGCTTTTTTCCCTGGAACAATTCAAGAGAGGAAAAATGTCACCACAGTTAATAGTGTAAAGTCTCTGAGTGGCCTGAAGCAAAAGCACCTGTCAAAATTGCAATCACAAAAAGAAAGGGTCACCAGAAGGACAAACGCTGCATATAGTTGTATAGCAGTTCTTTGAAAATCAAGTTCAAATATGCTGTAATTCCACTACTATACAAATAAATCCAAGGATTATTTTTTTTAAATATGGAAATGAAGAATATCACTATGGATATGAAGTCAGTGGGACTGGAATTGAAAATCATTACACAGTAGGCAACCTACATTACCAGTTGCAGTATTGAATTTGTGATTAAACTTGAGCTAAACAGAAGAAAAAATGCTCATGGAATTTTAACCTCCCACGACAAGGAATTCGGTTGGTTTCCTACATTTTAATGGCAACCTACCTAATCGATTTACTGTCCTCTGTTGTGAAATTAGAGACCAAGGAGGGAATGGGCTTTCAGCAGTAAGAGAAGAATGTAGGACAAATGGAGTCCCCTCCACAAAAACTCCAAATTCCACCTTGACTGCTTGTGAATAAAGGATTTTACTAAATGGAAAATGTTGGTTTGTCATAGGACTGGAGGGAAAGTATGTAATTTTCATTTCCTTCCCTCAGCCAGGACTCAGCACTCAAACAGAAACAGCACCAACAGCCTCATCCTACTCCCACCTCTGACTGATCAGGATTAGTGGGAGAGAGATACATATCCGTTTCTAGAGAGACATATGAAATGTGGATTCTTGCGATAGCTGGGCTGCGACCCTGTCTGCCCAGTTGCTTCCCCTCGATCCCAGTCGTCCTGGTGGGTGTCACCTGCACACCGAGGCTGAGGCTCTCCTGAGACAGCCCGAGGAGGGGACCCGACAGGGCATCCTTCCTCTGAGTCCTCAACTTCTCCAGGGCGGAGGGACCAGGGGACAAGGAGACCCGCTCTGTGACAAAGGGCCTCACCTGAGGCACAGATCCCAGCTCTTCCTCAGACGCTGTCCATCGGTTAGCTGATGAACAACTGAAAAAAAGAAGCAATTGTGTCACGTAAGTACTTCTGCTGCTTTCTTTTTCTCTTCCAGGGAAATTTTTGAGATACGTTTGGTTGAAGTGGTGGGTCAATCAGAAGCCAACTGCTGTGACAATATCATTGAAAGACCCTCGGGATCCTGACTGGGTAAGGACTAATGTGAATTTTCTTCTTTGCTTCTGTTGTTCATAGGCATAAACTGAGAAAGTTTTTAGAAGTATTTAATCCAAACATTAATCTACCTTTGAAGTATTTAAATACCAACTTCAGTTATTGATCTAAAATAAATTTCTTTTATGGGAAATACTATTTCATGTAAAATAAATTAATAACTGTACCAGTTCAATACAAGATAAACAAAGTAATAGCCATAAAATAAAAAGTTAGAAAATTGTGTGACAGCAAGAATTTACACATAAAGGAAACTCTACAGAGAATTTTTTTCAGTAAAGACTAAATCTGCTTTGCTGCATGAGGCCATTTAACCCAGGGCCCCAGGGACTCCAAGAGCTGCAGCTCTGCTGCTGTGACACTGCGAGGTCCGGCTGCTGGGAGGGAGCCGGGGGGAAGAGATCTGCCAGCATCCCCGCTGAGCTCCCCATCACTCAGGGGCTGCAATTCAGTCCCAACCCTACCCTTGGTCCTTGCCTGAGCTGCACCGCAGGCACCCTGGTGCCTGGTCTCGGATCCTTGGTCTGGACCCTGGCCTGGTGATGCAACTTCCCAGTTTGACCTCAGACCTGCCTTGGCACCACGGACTTGTCTCGTGATCGGACTCCTGGGTGGCCCCAGTCAGGGTCTGCGGACCTGCCCTGCTCCCCCCGCTCCCTCCTCTACCTCCCTCGGCTGCTCCCTCATCGACCAAGCCACTGCCCTCCTGGCCTTGTTATCCCACCCTTGCTGTAGTGCTGAGCCTTGTGCTCATGATACAAAGCCAAATTAGTTGGTTTGGCCATTAAAATGTTGGCCTCGGAATTTTCTTTTGCTTAGAGTTTATGTGCAACCTTAACGATAACAGCTTTTTTATGTAATAATGTCTGATTACATTATATTCACAACCTGCAATTCCTCCTTTTTATGACATTCTTTCTTTGCCTAGCTACTGTATTAAATTATTTTTCTCCCCTATCAGATAAAATAATTCCATTCTTGGATCATGCAAACTCTCTGCATAGCACACTTCGTTTGAGACACTCTTGTTACTAGAAAGTCTTAAAAGCTTTCTTTTCCTAATTAATCTTTTTATTTCTTGTCAAACTTCCTTCTTGCATAGACGATGCATGGAATAAATTTATATGCACAAAAGTTGCCAAGCTGAAATAGCTGACTGTTCTCACAGTTCAGTGCTTTAATCTGAAATTCCATCTGAGAATCTATTACTAGATTATTCAATAGAAGGTATAAGAAGGTGCAAGGATTGAAGCATATGCTCAATTTTGGCCTCTGGAAGTACGTAATTGGAAGTCAATGGGACTGTTCTCAGTCTCCAGATTTAAAAATACGCTGAAAATTTGTGTGGGAATCCAACTCATATATACATATATTTAAATTTAAACACACAGATAGGTCTTGTCATGATTATTTGGGTGGTAATACATACCTGGTCATGAAAACAGATAGGGAAGATCAAGCTGTATAAAATAAAAATTGTTTCCACTGAAATTTTTTACATTTATATATTTCAATTGTAATATGACAGGTTATTTGTTTTACTAGCACTTTATTTTATTAAAATTAATATATTTATTTTCACAATTAATTTATCCTCAGTCATAGGATGACAAACTTCACCATTATCCAGATTAACAGATCAGTGCTAATAGGAGCAGAGATCCCAGTCCAGCTCATTGACCTCAAACACAACATCCACAGAAATTTCACATATCTATTTTAAGAGGAAAGTACTTTCTAAAGGGGTAACAGGCACAGGTTATGTGATACCACTGCTAAATACTCTGTAAATGATAGATGTGTTAATACCATAAAACGGCAGTTGTGAAGACTAAGTTTCTTGAGAAACAGTCTGATTATGCAACCCTCAGAGAAGAAATTAGAATAACTCAACGATGACACTCACAGATGGGGTCCAAGCGTAAGAGGGAACATCAACCTCTCCTAACTAAATGTACCAGACTCTTTTGGCCGGAGCTGTTACCTCTGGTGTCAGGAAGGCTGTGATTTAATAGTGCCCGATTGTTGCACTGTGTCACATTTGGCAACCACATCGTCTAGTTATAGGTGTCAGTTCTGATTGTTTTGTCCAGTCTCTGCAAGCAAAGCAAGCTTAAATCTAGTTTCTCTGTATTGCAGAGAAATAAAATACTTCAGTGTAAATTAACATTCTCACACTGCCCCAAGAAGACAAAGAGTAAGAAATCCCTCTGTAAGAACCCCATATCTCGTTGTTAAAGATATATTTATGCATTTAAAAGTCTATATGCTTATGGCAAAATCCATGAATAACAATAGATTGAAATAAATAGATGCAGGCACTTATCAACACCCCAAAGAGAAAGTCAGCGGTTGCTATGGGGACAAGGGGTTTTCTGTTCTGTCAGTAGACCTAAAACCTGAGAGGAGAGAGCCCCAAAATTATAAAGCTTGCACACACCATCACAGACTGATAGTCCTCTATCAGTGTTTGAGATCAACCTACATGTTGTATTTGAATCTGATACTGGGGGAAGTTCAGAAGGGAAACTCCTACCTTCCTGTAGTAAGGCAAAGACAAACATCCCCAGTGCTGTTCCCAGTGCATTCCCACTTTTCTCCTACTAGTAGGGGCAGAGAAAATCCTTATCAATTACAGCACACAGACAGTTCCCGTGCTATTGCCTGCCAGCGTGCCAGCCACCTTCCCTCAGAGTTATGGGTCAAGAAGGCACTTCAACCCAGTTCAGTCCAGAGAAGGGAAAGCCTTGATCTTCAGCACTTCATTTAAAGTTGCCTGGCAGAGACGAGGTGCCCAAGGACCAGATCCCCAGGTGGCAGCTCCCCGGTGCCCGTAAATCTAACTGCACTTCTCCATCTGACGGACCCCTTTTCTCCCTTGCCGCTGTGAGCGGTGGCTGATTGAAAGTGAGTAAAACCAACCGCTTCTGAGCAAAGTGCTTGTAGCAATTTACTCAAAAGTGTGCAGCATCCACAGAGAATCAAGTAAAATACAGGCTATTTGTATATTTTCCGTCTCCTAAAGCCCACTCTTTCCTTGCATGCTCAGTAATTCGCATTCAGCCCACTCACATCCAACTTTTGGCTGAGAGCAGCAGACTGCTTCGCTGCTTCTTCCAAACCCTCCCCTCCCGATGCTCCTGTTAGTGGCTCCATTGTGTCTCCCCTTCTGTTGGGAACTTTCTGAAGCAAGGGTTGGTCTTTTCTTCTCTGTATATTCAGCCTTGGCTAAGTAAATGCGTCCTCTGCCCTGTGCCTGGAAAATGGCATTTTCCAAGTTAACTGTCTAGCTGCTATAAACTGTCTCCAAATTTTGTACCTTGGTTTCTTATCTCATTATAATTTCATTTTCTATTTGCTCTCCCTTTAATAGTGTCCTCTGAATTCAATGCCAGTAGGAAGGATAGTATTAAACATGTAAACTAAATTGTTTTTAATAGTAATTTAAAAGAAAAAAAATCTGATTTTACAATTATTGTGTACATGTTTATATCTAGATTGTTTCTCTCTTTGTGTAAGACTGTTTCAATTAGGTGCATCTTCCTTAAGCAGCTATTTATTATGGAATACGATGGTGAGCTAAAACTGAAATGATTGCCTCTTCTCTGTTCTCAGGGACTGCTTTATGTCTAGCAGCTCACAATGTCAACAAATATGATCCCAGTTAGGAACAATATGTTCTTCAGAGGCCGAATCAGTCCTATCCTATGGATTTTTCTTGAATTAATTTTTATGTTATGGTTTCCAGTTTCTGTTTCAGAACTCAAGGGAATATTTTTCCTTGTTTGATATTTTTTTCCGACTACAGAGCAATGGATTGTCAGCAACGCACTCTTCTATCGATTCTGACTTCTCCATTCAACTGTTGTCTTTACTGAATTTCACGTAGCCTCTAGTCTTGAGTTCGTGGTGGGCTACTGCATTTCTAACAGCAAAGAGGACACAAGCAGGGGCAGGGCAGCTCTCAACACCCCTAACCTGAAACAGGGAGCTCCAGATTCCCATTTCTCTCTCCGTTCTGCCCAGTCAGAGCAGGTACCCCAGGTACCCCTGGCCTACCATAAAACTCCCACTCATTTCACCCAGTGAACAATATTTCTTTTTTCACATCAGCTCCCCCGATTCCTCACGTCTCCAGTGTATTAATAAACCCCTTATTCATACCTTTCCTTTAAAACTAAAACTCCCACTCATTTCACCCAGTGAACAGTATCTCTTTTTTCACATCAACTCCCCCGATTCCTCACGTCTCCTGTGTATTAATAAACCCCTTATTCACACCTTTCCTTTAAAACCTTCAAAGTACTCTAGAGCTTATGACTCACAATATTAAAATGTGAGGGGGTAATTATATATTTTCTTTTAAATCTGTATTAAAAAAACCCATATATGTATGTTGAATTTCCTCCTACTGTGACTTTGCCTAGGTTCAGCTCCCCAGCAATTCACTTCTAACCTCCCGCTCACCACATTCCCCAGGATCCTGGCACTTGATGCCAAACTCCTAACGACAGCTGAAGCCAAGCCCACTCTCTTCCATGGCCCTTCTTGCAGAAACTAAATGTTTCTAGCAGGAATATCAAGTAGACACTTCTTACGAGGAACCCACACAGCCAGGACTCCAGGAGTTGAAAGAGACGATGTGTCCAAAAAAACCCACAAACTGATCTACACTCATTTTAAACTCATGCAAATTTGGAACATCCTAAAGATCTCCAGGCGCAACTGTATCTCCTCTTACATTAAAAACTCATATCATTACGCACTTTAAAATATATTTCTTTGAAAATTATCTGTATTTTTTTAGCAAAACTTTAGGTTTAGTTGCTGTTTCTTTCAGGTATTTTGTGCCAGTATTAGAAGACACGTGTATGAGCAATACTACTGGATACATCTATGCGGCTATAAATTCCTCTGAGATCTTTGTCAATAACAGCTAACCCAGTTAGCTCTGTAAATCTTTTCCACACCGTAAAATAAACCTCTTCCCTTCCTCCTCTAGCATTTTTGATTATAAAACTCAATTTCTGTTTAACAGACACTATTAAATCAGGAAGATTAGTCCAAAGAGCTACCCTTAAAAAAAAAATACACTCACAAATATTTTGTCCAAATCCTTAGGCTTTCTAAGTGATTAAACCCAGAGTGGATTAGTGACTTGTAAATATAGTGACTCAGCTGCCTTTCCTATTTCTGCACCACTCTGCATTGCTGTCACACTCCACTGTCACAGGGTCTCATCACACACCTTGGGTTTGGTAAGTGAATCTTGTCAAGCAAGCTTCAGTCATGCCGAAGGCTCAGAGGCTTGTTGCAGTCAGCATTCCTTTGGACTGCTCTGTCAGCAGAAACTGGAAGAAAAGCTCTCGCTTATGTTTTGAATCTGGGGCTCTGACTACCTTGAGACACCAACTTGATGCTCTAAATTCTGCGCACTCAAAAAAGGAAATGTTAGTTTTGCTCGTTTGGCTTTTACCTTACACGTCTCACTTTTGCTGTGACACCTCTTCTCAGAGGCACGTGAAAGGAAAAGAACTGTCACCAAGAAATGTCACCCCCTGAACTGTTGCAGTAAGAAAACAAAAAGAGTTTCATTGTGCTAAGTTACTTGCAGATCAACTTCAAAATAAAACTGTATACTGCCAGCGTTTAACTAGACATTTCAGGAGAGGGAATAGGCATTTGTTTCAAAGTGAATGTACAGCTAGTAGGGATTTTAGCAGTTAAATACCTGCAGAAACTGCTTGAGGAGTGAAAAATATTTTTTAAATAGTTAAACATGTAGTATTCTTCATGGAGCAGATTCCCTAATTGGAGTTGTATCCTTTACACTATTGAGTAGCCACAAGTCTCGTCCAGACCAGGTCCTTCATGTCTGAAACCACAGAGGTTGCACTGCACATGGCGAGGTGAGGGAGAAGTCCTGGAGCACGGAGAATTTAGTCCTTTCCTTTCTGCCTGCTCTCCAGCGGTTTGTGTGCCTCAAAGCAGGCAGCGGCAGAACCTGATGCTAAATAAAAATCACCTCCTGAAAACTTCATCTGCATTTTTGTGGGCAGATCTATGACACTGAACAGAGTCTGTCTCTAGATGTTTACACTTTTCTTTCTAGTACTTTTATGTAAAGCAGATCACTTGCATAAAAATTGGAACTTTTCTTTCTTTATAATTTAATATCATCCTACTGCATGTTCTTGGCTGAAATGTTCCTCTTCAAACAAGACAAGTGTATGACAACACAAGCAGAAGGATCATTGATAGAAAAAATATTTGGCAATAAGATTCTGTGTTGCATTTTCTACTGCTCTAATCAATGTTTGCATCCCCTTTGGCTGAATTAGGACCAAATTTCAAGAGGTGGCACTCACATAAGAGAAATGTAGGAGGCAGTTAAACTGAAATTCTTTTTAAAGCTTCCAAGTAAGATCTTTCTAACACAACTCTAATTCTAACTGAATAATGCAGAGCACTTGCAGAAAGTAAATCATAAATTAATAATCACAAGTCTTTCCAGAGAAAACCTGATTCTCTCTGAGTTTCACGCAAGCAGAAATAGCAACATGACCTACTTTGCTAGTCAAAACAATCTGAACAACAAATACTCCCAGTGAACTCTTCATGGATGTCATATACTCTATGTATAAGTTCATTGCCAGTCAGAATCTGAAAAATTAATAAAAATTTGCCTGTCTTTAAAGTAAATACAACACATGCACACTCACTCACACACATTACATATATACTCGAATAGCTGTGCATATTCCATATATACTTGAGTATATTATGTATATACTTAAATGAACACGTGTGCATATAAATATATAAGAATGTCTTAATTATAATTTAGTAATGGGGAAACCTAGACTTCTTCACTGTAGCTTCTGCTTCCCTGTTTTATGAAAACCGATGTGAGACAGACTGGCAGGGAGTGGGTAAAGGCTTTCAAGTACAAGATCATTTAATTCACCCCTTACAGACAGAGACACTGTGCTAGGAAAGTTTGGGCTGATTCAGCTGATACTGTGGCCAGTTTCCAACTGATCTGGCATAAATTTCATTCCAACCTCACATATACCTCCCCATGCTGTCCCTTCTCCTTGTAAGTCAAGCTATTCACAGGTGCCTTTTCCCTTTGCCATCTCCTCCGTTGACCCCAGAGTCATGCAGCCCTTGAAGAACTTCGCAGGCAGCTTTCTCTCCTTCATTCTTTCCTTCTTCTGTTAGATTTGGACCAGGAAAGCCCTGCCAGCTCCCTTTCAATGACCAAGCCATGTTTTCGTGGGCATTGGTTGCACCCTCAGACTGGAGGCTATAAAGGGGTAGAAATTCCCCGAGGCAGCAGAAATTAATTCAGGTAACATTTTTGAAAAAGCAACACTGAAAGGCTGGCAAATATTTTCCTGGAGAACATTCTTAGCCACAGAGGAAAATAAGCCTCTGGCAAATAGTTAAAACTATTTCACTAACACATAACATTATATTAAGCTCTGGTAGTTACACTTATGATTATGTAAGAAAATAATTTTTTTCTTTTACTAAGCAGTCAAGGTTTGTTCTTTTCCAGGAGGCACATGTATTTGAATTTGAACACACCGAGAAATCAGTTAGTGACTACAAGTTTATTTATTCCAGAAAATGCATATCATTATATTAATGATGTGAAATTAATATTCAGGTATTTAGGATTGCTTCCTTCCATTTTTCCATATTTGGAATGAAGAGTATGTGGGAAAACTAGGGTACAAATATTTGCCTATTACCGTCACTGTCGTATCTATGTGTCAGTACTGCCAATGTGAGCCCAGGCTCAACTCCACACAAGTTTATTTATAGCTGTAACAAAAATGTAACCAGTCCTTCATAACACTGTGCACAGAGTCATTTTTAGATGTTGTGGTATAGC
This sequence comes from Cariama cristata, assembly GCF_000690535.1. Taxonomy (NCBI): domain Eukaryota; kingdom Metazoa; phylum Chordata; class Aves; order Cariamiformes; family Cariamidae; genus Cariama; species Cariama cristata. Next base: position 116,811 of record NW_009629241.1, on the reverse strand, counting down.
TGAAATGGGAAAACATACAATATTTCACATCTTTTGGAAAGAGCACCAACATATGAATATATTGTCATTCACTGACGTTTAAGCCTCATGCTTTAGAGATGACCAAGATAAATAGCCAGCACCATGTTAATCTTCAGAAAGAACTTGTTCTTCATGTCATGAAAAATTCTTTCTTTCAAGTGATGGAGTTTACCCTGTAAATTAAATCTCTAAAGTAATGGAAGAAATAACCCATGACTCTGGTGGGGGAAATTAAATTAGAGTCACTAATAGAAGGTCAGCACAGTCCGAGCAGAGGTAATAGAAGTGACCACATGAATGATAAGCAGGCCTTCGCTAGGCTGTGACATCTGTCTCCCAGAGACTGTGACAAACGTTCTTCTGTGTGGCACGCAATTCACAATCAGGCTCTAGCATGTTTATAGTGCAGCCTGATGCTGGTGGAGTCGAAGCATGCCCGTCTTTCTCAGCAGGATGCTCTAATTCCCTAATGAAGACCATTAAGACAAGTAAAAAACTTTGAGCCCAGTCCCTCTGCTAAATCAATCTGCCACTGCTCCAGATAATATTTTTATTTTATTTTATTTTATTTATTTATAAGCATGGAAGATATTTTCTGAACTAGTACAATCCCCATTTCTCCCAACATTGCTAAGTTACCATAATTCTACCCTGGAGCAGTAAAATACAAGTGAAAAAAGGTAGGAAAATACAAAGAACAGATTCTGGTTTGGAATTGTAGAAGAACCAGTGTATGTTTTCTCTGAAGACTTTAACATCACTGCAATAGCCACTGGCAAAATAGCAGGGTCAGATGTTAAGGTAAAATGGACTCTTGCACGTCATACAAAGCACCTCTGAAATTCAGGGTCTAATTTATTTCCCAATACCTGAGCATGATCAGTGATCTTTTGATGTAAACCTAATAATGTAATAAATAACATATGTCCAGAGAAAATACAGTTTTCTATAAAATACAGGGTTAAAGGGTAAGGTCATCTTCTACCGCCTCTTTTCTCTGCATTAAAACACCTTATTAACAAAAACCACCATCATTACCAAATATTTTCAGCATTAATTAAGAATACAGACAGTAGAAGTAAGGGCAGTAGGATGACAAATATCAAAGTGTTTGGCAAAGTAATTGCGTAACTAAGTAGATAAATAAATAAACAATCCTTAGAGCATCTACACCTCTGCTCAGATAACAAAAGAGACTGAAAGAAATGCTTGTTTACATTATCCACAGGATATATGTGATCTTAACCTTTTAGTCATTACGTTTAAGCAAACAGCATATTAAAATGGAAATTTCCCCAGAGTTACTGATTTGCAAAGTGAAATAATGAACTTCATATCCCTCTTTTACTCACACTACTTGTTTCCATTTAAACGGTGATTAGGCTTACCCAGTACTAATGATAATTTGGCAGTATTGCTATATGTGGCTCAAAAATCCCGAGGTACAGCTACAAAGATAAAATGCTACTAAAAATGCCAATCAGCATTTTCTGGTGTTGCAGTAGACACTATCGCTCCGAGTTTGACATTTCCAAACAGCATCCTAGCACAAAAGTACCGCTTGTGCCAAGGCTCAGGCTGTCTTCAGAGGCACAGCGTCAGTCTCTCCAGCTCTGCAACACCCTTCCTCGCTACTGAAAACTTCCTCCCGTGGACACACTGCATCCCCCTGCGTGCGCTGACACCCGTCTGGAACTCCTTAGAAACTGGCATCGGGTCCAGACCCCTCCGACGACAACAGGAATCCCGAAGAAACAGCATGCTGAAGATACACAAACAAAATTAAAATCACGCATACTGTGGAGGGCAGATGCAAAATGCATCAATTAGTTAATTAAAGCTCTCTCAGAGCCTAACTTTTGCATTTTCCATAGGCAAGGTTTCAGAGCTCGCTAACATACAGATACTCTTGATTTAATTTTAAAAAGTTTTGACTACCAATTCTAGAAGCCATAAACTTCACATGCAGTATATACCCTCTTCTCAAATAAATATTCTGACAAAAGTATTGGATTTGTCTTCCAAGAAGTTTAAAGAAAAGGTGTATCACAGACCTCTACAGTTCCTCAGGATTGGCTCTTCGGAACTACAAAACTAATTGAAATAAAGTCCCATTGTGCTTCCAGAGCAAAAATAATGACTATCTTAACATCTGTTTTAAAAAGAAAATTCAGCAAGGCAATTTTCCAAACTTCTGCTCACCTACCACTATGACTAAGGAAAATTTCAGGAATGATTGACTGCAGACTGAGGAACCACAGAGCCTGTTTCTTCTGGAAAATTCTGGATGTCAGAACAGAAACAGCATCAGTATAAGGGGAAAAGCTGAGGACCCCAAACCTTCGCAGATCTTCTAGGACTGAATTTTCCCAAGGCAACTTTAACCTAACTCCACTCTGATTGAAATCAATAGTCACCTAAAAAAAAAAAAAAAAAAAAAACCCAAAAAACAAAACCAAAACAAAACAAAAAAATCACACAAAAAAAACCCACCACACACCAAAATTGAGGCGTCATTAAACACTTTGCATAACATACCCTTATTGTCGAATTTGCCCTGCTTCCTGAGCCTCTCGATGAGTTTTAAGGCACTTTTAGGTGGTCACTGTCTCCTCTTTAGATATTATCCTATTTCCGCTATGGTAGTAGTTAGCTGCTAGTCAATTTACTACTTACTCATCCTTTCCACAGGGGCAGGTAAAGAGCCCAGAGGTCAATACCCAGTCATGCCAGATACAATTCCTAGTCACGGCAAAAAAGACCCTGACATGTTCAGGCCCCAAAGCCACCCCTGGGCCTGCCCATGGCCCAGGACCCCCTGTCAGCCCCCACCCCAGCGACACCGCGGCAGGACTGTTCTCCAGCTCCCCACAGCCCTGCCTGGCCATGAGCCCCCGGGCCAGGGCTGGCTCAGCCCCTGACAGCCATGTTACCACACAGATGCTGTCCCTTAGGGACTGACTCTATCCCTGAAGGAGCTACCAGCCCCAGTCTTTTTGGATGCTGGTGTTTTGACACCAGGTCAGGCTTTTAACTGTAAAAAATTGTCCTTGTTCTCAGACAGCCCTCTCCCAGATCTGAGAAGAACTACTGCTCCCCAGTAGTTCCAAATTTGCTCCACGCTCCACCTCCTTCACCAGGGAAAGAAACCAAGGCTGACTCTTCTGTGAACAAAAAAGATAGGAAAACAGGCAACAGCAGCCCTTAATCCTTTCCCCTGGGAAGCCTATCGTAGAAGGCAGAAAGAACTTGGATCCCAGAGAGATTTCTGTAGGAATATGTTTTGAACTTTTTTACTGGATGCACTTGAAATTATCCCGGGAAATGACTTCTTAAAGTCACAGCCATTTGACAGCACTCCAGCTCATGGTCGTTGCCTGACGAGAGCCCGCGTGACAGCAGCCTGTCAGCAGAACTGACGACACGTCAGAAGACTTTGGGTGATACACCATGGGAGCCCATCAGAAACAGACATGTTGGTGGTCATGGATCAGAAAAAGGGATGAGTACTAGCTTGTTTATACTGACTACCTGTCTCAACATGAACTATAGTTATCTATCTAGGAGGACAGGCTATGGACTCAGACTCCCATACACTTGGCTGGGCTTTTTACTAAACAGAAGTAATCATAGGAGACAAATATTTAGTCTCATTTATATTTACTTCCTAATGTTAGTTTAATACCAAGTAAAGGTAAGGAGATAAACAAAAGAGGTGCTCTTCTGAGCTCCTGATTCACTTGGGGCATAGAGTCAAAGCAGACTTGGGTCTAGTCCATGGTCAAGTGGAGATTTGCATGAAAGCCCTGTGGCTAAGCAGAGAAAAGTATACTGTAAGGATCATGTCCCTCTTTGTTTGGTGTACAAATGTCAAAGTACCCCAAAATCCCAAGTCCTGTTCATTTTCAGAAAATATAAATTTTGATTAGAAATTGACCTTTTGAGAGATGGTAAAAACGTGCATTATATAAATTAAAACTGGCTGAAAATGTCTTTCTCATTTCTGCTTTTTCCCTTATATCCAAACTTAAACCTAGAAACTGAGCAACAAGGGAAAAGATTCCAACATCCCTTACACCACGCCTAGTTACTTGTGTATATTTACACTTATACTGGCTTCAGATCCCACTCATTTTCAGTGAGACTTAGCTAATGATTTCATTTTAAAGTCAACCTAATTCAGTTCCCTATTCTTACAGTTTTGAGCGAGCAGCATGCAAAATGTGAGTTTTAAAGAAAGGACATAAATGTGATTTAGTTCATTACGGTATAAATGATGCGCTAAGGGACAGGGGAAAAAAACCAAAACGAGTTGGCGATGGCAGTACAAAGTTCTAAAAGAGATCTTCCACACTTAAGTGGTGTAGTATAGACAAAGATGCTACCCATGCTTTAGACCTTAATTTTACAAACAGCTTTAGATGATCTAAGTGAGTTGTGGAGCAAAGAAATGGTCTAGCTTATTTATCTGTCCTCAGACGTGGGTTCCCACCGCTCCTTTTGGGCTGCCTCTGGACAGTGTACCTTTGGGATGCATTCAGTGAATTCTCTGGTCTAATTAAAAAGGAATTTTTGGTGGTTGTTTTCAGATCAGCAAGGAATCTGAATCACACCATGACAAGCACCATGAAGGGAAGACTCAAGGGTGGAAGCATGTGGCCAGGATCACACGAGGTAGGATTCCCCTTTTCATATGAACATAGCCTGAGATCAGTATGTGTCAGACCATGAGAGTGCATCCTGAGCTGTGTGCCCTCTCTACAGCTCTGACGGATTGCTAAAATTTCCTCAGAGATGGCTCCTCAGCACAGAGTAGAAATTAATAGTGTTGTAGCTGGCTTACAGTAGCCCAGAATCAGGTCCAGAGCAATATGCACGATTGTGTTTAAGGATATGTGTATACATTTCTGTAGATCTTCACGATACGACACACGTTTTTCTGTGTAGGTTTATAAATATGTGCCTGTACATATATATACAGATCAGACACAAGAGATACACAGACATTACACACTCTCGAAACCCCGCTCTCCTGGACTAACAGCAGACTATTTCCCATATTGGTTTGATTTGCAACACTTCTCTCACTTTCTAAAGACAATTAAGGAGGAAAAAGTTGCACATTAAGTGGTCCATTATGAATTCATTTGCTGGGTATTTTTATTAGCACAGAGGATGATGAATTAATTTTGTATTCAAGTAACGCTCATTTCTGCCTCCAATAAGAGATCCTTCATAACGCACCATTAGTTAAATGTACCGTCACAATAAAAATCTAACAAAAAAAAAAAAGCCTTTATGTTACTTTAAATAATAAGCCCTCAGAGAAGCTGAATTAGCAATACAGATTAAGAAACGTTACATTATGGTAAGAATATATTCTTTAGGTAGCATTGGTTCACAAGAGCAACAGGCAAGCTCATTCATTCTGTCTCCCAATTTAATTGTATAAAAAAGAGAAGAAGAAAAGAAAAAAGAAAAATAAAATCCTTCTCTAGGGCCCACATATACTCCCCCATGTACCCCAGAGGGATAAAATGAAAATCGTAGATTCTAGTTTCAATATTAAAAGAATAAATGCCAGCCACCTACTCATGTGTCATTACCAAATTTCATTAGCACACACCTACTTGTGTGCCAAAGCCTGTAACAGAAATATTATGTAAGATAACATTGAAGAACACTTGTAATCTATCCAGACATAAGTTCTCTTCTCAGCATAACCAACCGGACATCTCTCTTTCAGCTTGCTTCCTAACTCTCCGACAATCTGTATACAAATCACCCTCTTATCCTTTTAACTGGCACCTTCTTGTGAAGCATCTTTAATTCAGAGAGATTAGTTTTACTACATAAACCTCCTCTAGTATATCAGAAATGTGACCTGCTGTTCCTACTGTTCATGCTGGCGGCATACACAAAATGCTGTAGAGATTCAGGTATGTTTATCTTACTCTTTAGTCAAACTCTACAATATTGTGAAGGATTTTTTTCTTCTTCTTCTTGATACCTCACTACTTTTCCTAAAATTTACGTGACTGACACTGAAATTTTTGCTCAGATTTCAGACTGCATCAGTCTACAGGTTAGGCAGGTAGGAACAGTGAATGCTTGTCTTGACCCACAGTTATTTTGATAGATTTTTAAAAAAAAAGTCAAGTTTAGCAAAGAGATTCAATGACCCTATGAATTTTTAATTTGACGCACACCTGCTCTCCCACACTCTGATGTAAAAATACAATCCAGTAACTAACACTGGCAGCACTGAGCACAGAGCAAACCCAGTCTGTATACACAGGCTACATCCATGCTAGCAAACTGAAAACACAAGTATGAGTTCCGTCCTGTGGTTTTCCATACTGTTAAATGATTAGTGCAGTTCTGGCCCGAGCAGATCAGTACTCTCCGTAGCAATGCCCAGGGTATTTCTAGAGTTGATCAGACTGGGAGCCGTTGCTCACAAACCTGCCCGCTGTGGGAAGGGGCAAGAGAGTTTAACCATGAGATAAACTCTGCCATGGCAGGCAGCCTCAGGGCCAAACAATCTCTGGGCCATTTGATTTGTGTTCTGAGTGTAAATGTAACTACATTGCACCGGTAGTATACGCCTCCTGATAAAAAGAATTGTTCAGGAATTTCCAGTGATTTTTTTTCTTTTCTTTAGCAAGCTCTGGTTCATCAAAACTTTTGGAGGAATGATCATATCAGTTTCAGCAAAGATAGAATAGTTAATCAAAATTAGAGACAAGAATGACATTAGCAGCCAAAAAGGTCAACAACTGATAGGACATTTACCTGGCATATGAGATAATGAAGTTCAAGTCCCTGTTTTGAATCAGCTATAACAAAGGCTTGTGTTCTCTTTTTGTTCAGCCTGCACAACTATTTTGAACTAGTAGCTGCTCTGAGACGAAGTACAGTTATTTTTTCATTCTCTACTTTTTACCTCGTAAAGTTTAGGTTTCAATCCATGGGGAAGAGATTTTTTAACTGTTTCCCACAGAGTTCTAACTATAAATTACATCTCCATCTTCATCCATTCTCTTCTTTGACATCCACCAAAACCCAACTCAACCGTAGAATGGCATATTAAAAAAAAAAAAAAAGGAAAAAAAAAATACCTAAAGGAAATGTAGGCTATATTCAGTCTCTTAAGGAAATCAGCCAAGACATTTTAAGTTAGAAAAGACGCACAAAAAAAAAAAGGTATGATTCTGATCACAGAAGTTACACAAGGACTCTATGGGAGGTCATTGGTAAAATCTGTAAGGTATGGACAGGGATATTCTGCTCCAAAAAGACACCCTTTCAGTTGTCTTGGGAGTCAGCAAACAGGATGATTTCAGTAGTTCGGGCCTAGCCAATATTATATCCCTGAGCAGGTACAAAAATAGAACAATTGAAATGATGCATATGATTCAGTGAGGTTGTAGATGATTTATACTGCAATGTAGCTAACATTCCTAAATTTGTGATCTAGCAAACAGTGCAGAAAAAGGTAAAATGCACAAGACAGGTTGTATTGTAAAGCGCTCCTATTAAAGTGTTAGTTTGCTTATTGTATTCTGTTAGATTGTTTACTGTCAGAATTTATAGTTACCTAATTTTTCCCTGTTTAGATGTAGGCTTTTATATTTATGCTGGCTCCATTGAATTGCATTGGCAGCAGAGATCATTCTATAGCCTTGTCCCAAAAACCTAATCTCTTCAAACTCATTCTGGACTGATGATGTCTGTCAATAATCACAGTACCCCTTAGTCATACCTGTACAATTGCCTCATCCTTCTGCTGCACAGCAGATTTAAGAGGTTTCTTCAAAGTAGGTCACAGTTTCACAACACCTCAACCACCTCCAGTTTTCCTTGACAGAGTGTCAGAAGGTTCCTGCTCCACTTGCCAGTGTATGAGGCCACGAGATGCGAATGAAGGCAGTCCTCTTTACTCCTTTGCATGTGCATGTGTCTTTCTTTGCACAGTTTGTTCCTTTCCTATTTTTTTTCTTCTTTTTACTTTTTTCTTTTTTTGGCACAAAAGAAGCAGCTTACATCTGTTCTTTTTGTTCTCATGGATTCATGCTCTCAACAAAAAAAAAAAGAAAAAGACTGAGTTTAATGCTTCTGTGCTAGAAGATTTAGCATGCTTTTCAGCCTGTCACTGAACTGATGAAAGGCAGCACAACCACACACTTTTCCCAGCTGAGCTCGGATAGGTTTGTTCACTAGAGTTCAAGTCTCCTGCCAACAACTTACTGCAGTTTCAAATTATTCTCCTTCCATATTCAATCTCTATGTGTGGATCAGCCCATGCCCCTTCTTCCAGGCTGTAAATTTGCCAGTTTTAAAGATTTAATAGAGGGTTGCAGCAGTGACAGCTCTATTTGTGTCACACCTCCCTTCCCACAGTTGATAGAGGTCTGCTGCTCAGCCGTAAAGTTCAGCTCTCCAACACCTTATCAATCAGGTTCCCTGTGTGACCCAAGATTTAAATGAAGTAGCACAGATTCTTCACAGTGAATATATTAATTGGAGGGAAGAGCAAGCTTTACATTGTTCCTCTAAAACATCAACTCTTTCAATGGATTGTTTGGCTTTGATATTAATTCACAAATGGTACAAAAGTTGGAATCTGTGGAAAGGTGTAAAAAAATAAAACAATTTCTTAAAGAAAATAAAACAAGTTCTTTTTTGAGAATCCTAAAGGCTTCTCTGAGTCATAGAAATCTCCTGTTCATGCCATGAAGGAAACATCATTCTCTATCCCTTTCACTTCAAACCAGCCCATCATGGTTCCCACTGTGAAATTCAAAAACATTGGGTTTCTCTCCGTCTTGGCTCATGTCTGCTATTCCACAAAATACAGGTGGGATGAAAGACTGCAGACTTGCTGAGAAGTGGATTTCTTTCTCAAGAGCAAAATAAGCTGTCTGGCTTAACCACTATAGATTTCCTTTCTGTCTGTATTGGTACAGACATGGCATGTTTAATGTAACTTCCTAGGCAGGGCTGCTTGGGATCTGCTCTGCAATAACTTGTTGAATAAATGAAATTCTAGAGTCAGAGAGTGGTAAAAAAGGGGACACTCAGTCTCCAAAAATGGAGGCAAGGGACAGGGCAAGCACAAGCTGCAAATCTCTCCTCTCCTACCCCTCCATGATAAAGAGAAGACTGTACTGAACTGTTTGAAGAAGGATGCAAGGTTGCCTTCCGTAGTAGCTACTTTCAGACCTACCAACTACTGAGCAGTTACTACTGCTGAAGAATACATGACCACCTATCTTAATAAAGGATATGACAAAACTGTCAGTGTTAGCAAACAACTCTCACAAACCAAGCTGTAGCCAGAAGAAACACACAGCATTTCAACCAAAACCTATCGCTTTACTGACTGTTTTACCTATTTTTGTGTCTTTCACAATTCTTATTTTGAAAATCCTTAAAATCAAGAGTACATCACTCCAGTTTTAAGGGTAGTAAAACAATCCATTTTACAGATAAAATTACTGAGAGGAAGCAGAAAGTCAGAGAAGAAAAGTAGAAATAAAGCAGACCAGAGAACAAACCAAAAGATCCTCACATAACACACTAACCTCAGCTATTTTACCTCTGCCTCTTGCCCATTTCACATTCTTGCTTAACCGACTCTGTTGTGGTTACAGCCTTTGGTCAAGTTCCTATACACTGTCAAGCACTCTTCTCCAAATAAGACAGGAGGTTAAAACTTTTTTTTTTTTTTTTCCTTTTTTAGGTTGCTTTAATATCATTGATTAAACAACACCTTTTGGAAAAGTCTAGATTTCTGTTCTTGTGAATAAGTGTCCACTTACGAAACAGGGACACAAAGTCAGGTCCCAATTGCTTTCAGAGTGTAAAACTTAAAATTATAGAAAAGTGATAAAAGCCAGGTCTGGGTACAAGAGTAAGGGTGTAATTTCAAAAGATGAATCTAGAGGATCTAGATGGAGACATGAAACAGAGAATTTGAGGGCTGTTAAGTTATGTATTGACCATTTCTCTGAACAGCCACAATAATCAGAGACCTCACAGATCCAGCCCCTACTTCAAAACAAGTCACTCATTTCCCAGGTGTTTGAACCAACAACTGTGCTCCAGCAGTCGGGTTTCTCCTGTTTCCAGGGAGAAACAGAGAACTGATCTTGAACAATTAACTTTAGAATATGAAAGACTAAAGATCCCAGACATAGTGAGACCCCAAGGAGAAATCCTTGGCACATCTTGGTCAGTAGATTTGGCATGTTGACAAATCCCTTTTTCTGGGAATATCAGCCCAATGAATCTCATATATTTGAGCTCACTAGTGGTTATTTTATGGGTATGTTTTCAATTTTTCTTATACGATAAAAGACAGGTGAACTTGTGTCTTGTGTACATGTCTGTGTAGACATTCCCAGCACTGTGGGGCTGTGGCGCAGAAAGATATACGACCCATTAGTAATGTTAGTTACATCTTCCTTGCTGACCTCTTCCTCGAGGAGAATTAACACTTCTCCATTCAACTCTGGTCCTCTCAGTTGCAAGTCTAACCCATGCATCTGAAACTTCGGATCTGGATTTTATTTTTTATATGTGTGAGAGAAAAACCTGTGAGTTAGTGTGAGAATGATGGAAGAGGAAGTTTTTTATATCGTAAGAAACATACAGTGAAGTTTTATGTAATATTTAGTGTTAATTCATTAATTTCTACATTAAAATTGATTATGCTTGCATTTGCTTCATTTTCTATGGGTTTAGTGTTCTTCCCACCTGTTGTAGTTTAACCCCTGCCAGCAACTCAGGCCCACCCAGCCGCTCTCTCACTCCTCCCTGGTAGGGTGGGGGAGAGAATCAGAAGAGTAGAAGTGAGAAAACTCATGGGTTGAGATAAAGACAGTTTAATAGGGAAAGCAAAAGCCATACACACAAGCAAAGCAAACCAAGGAATCCATTCTCCATGTCCCATGGGCAGGCTGGTGCTCAGCCATCTCCAGGAAAGCTGGGCTGTATCATGCCTAACGGCAACTGGGCAAGACAAACACCATCACTCCCAACATCGCCCCTTCCTTCTTCTTCCCCCAGCTGTCTGTGCTGAGTACGACATCATACGGTATGGGATATCACTTGAGTCATTGGGGTCAGCTGTACCAGCCGCGTCCCCTCCCAACTCCTTGTGCCCCCCCAGCCTCCTCGCTGGTGGGGTGCGGTGAGAGGCAGAAAAGGCCTTGGCTCTGGGTAAGCCAGAGAAAATTAACTCTACCCCAGCCAAAACCAGCAGACTGCTCCCCACTGATGAAGTCATCCTCCCTGTCATTCCCTACCCGCTACTGGCAGAAAAGACATTTATAAACAGAAAGCACAGCTTATTTGCAAATTCGTGCTTGGAACTGACAGAAACACTGCCCAAACCACAACAGATGTTTTGCTTTTCCTTGTAACACCACCCCAAGCGAGACCTCACATCAACACCTCAGGCAAAAGGAAGGCACTCTGGGCTCCTGCTGGTGCTGACGCTGAGAACGGGCCCTTCTGAACAGAGGGTCACTCAAAATGAGCAATTAACCGGTGTTCTTATTGTCATGCACTTTGTGTTAATGAACTGCTAAGTCCTACACCAACTCAGAGATACTGATCGCATTAATAATCAATCATCCGCAGTCTCTCATCTCTGTTTGTAGTTCTCCTTGAATACAGCCTGACACAATCACCTTGTTTCCTTGCCTCCATGAATCAATTCTGGCAGCAGTCCTCGGATCTCACCCAGCGGCATGGCGGCTTGAGGTGCTGAACAGAATGGAAAATAAATGTTTAGAAGAAAGAAGCAAATTGAGAATGACCATGTTGAAAGGTCTGGGCTTTTGTAAAAGAAACGAAAAGTCAAAATAAAGCAGAGCTGTTCTAGCTGCTTTCCAAACAGAAGCATTCTGCACAGGAGACCCAGTTCTTTCTGGTAGGACCACAGAGGAGAAACAAGTTTCTGGAAGAAAAATGCGTTCCATGAAACTCAAAGCATCTTTTCATCTTCTCTTTACTTGAACCCAGCAGCAACAGCTTTTCCTAGCTACTTATTTATATTTCTTTTACACAGTGACGCTCATTTCTTCTCTTTTATTGTTATACTTTGCTCTATTTTGAATCATTCACGTTGGATGTATTGATGTTCGAAAACCCCTTTTCATGTATTTCACTTTCCTTTAATTTCTCTGGCTAGCTTTGTTATAGAATAGAAACACACACTAAAAAGTTCCCTGGAGCAGGAGTCTTTGACTTGGTTTTCAGAGATGCTAAATACCCACACTGCGCCATCTCTGAATATCATGCCATTTATTACATTTCAGGTCTCGGCACAGTTCTGCAAGATGCTCATTCTCCCCATTTCTCTCCATCACAACACATCTGTTCCTCTGGGTTTGTTTCTTTGGTTCTATGGTTCTTCGTTTTGCTTTTTTCGTCCCTCATTCCTTGCTATTTACTCTGTCATTTACTCTGCATATACTATATCAATTTAACAGCCTTTTCTTTTGATGTTTTCAGTAAAGAAATATTGATATGTTTTTATCATTCTCTCAACTTCTCTCACCATAGTCCTTTCTATTCCCTTCAGGCTGAAAACAACCACTTTTGATCTGCTACCATTCACCCACATTAGGATGAAGTCACCTGTTGCAAGTACGATGCACTCTGGAGTATGTGCTACAGCTCCAAATTTGCACTGCACTGTGGAGGGTCTGACTTTGCTGCTCCTGCTACAAAGCTTTAGTGATTAGTTAACAGCTTGTACTTTTAGTTCAGGAGGCCATGCTGCAGACCCAAGTGAAAGACAACACCATAATCCAGAGCAGCCAGTGGTCTCTTGCCCAAGGCACGAATTCAACAGTTTCCAGCCTGAGTAGTACATGTCACTAAAACTGGCATAGTCTTACAGCTCTGGTTCAGTCGCATGCCATCAGTCAAGGCAACTATCACACATACAAGTCCTATAAAGGGTAGCAGGTAAAATAGTCTCTACTCAGAGTATTTTTCTTAATTTAATTTATTCCCAATAAACACAAACTTGTAGTCATTGATTGCAGTATTAAGAAAAAGAAAACATAAAAACCCAAACACTTAGGCAAACACCTTCTCAAGGCTTAATTTAAGCCAGTCACCTCTTCTTGCACCTTCCTGGTCTTGACGGCCGTTGTTTCAGCCATACTTTACAGTCAATCCCTCCTAATTATTTCAGTGAAGTGACATGAGGTTGGAGTGGAGTGTAATGGTTTCTTTCTGCTGCTCTTCATTTCCTAGTGGGTTTCCTCTGCTCCTCCATGCTCCTCACTGGTGTTCCTCCACTCCTCTGTGCTTTTTAGTATCGCTCCATAGCCAACAGTGCTTTGGGGTGTACCTGCCCTGGTTTGGGTCCACCAGCAGACCAAAGCCCTTTCAGGCTGGAGTCCCTCCTTCCAAGAGTGCACCCCTGGCCACATGTTTCCTCAGCAGTCCCCCCTCCCTGTGTGTGTCTGAGAGTGTCTCTTCACATTTCTCCCAACGTGCCCCTTCACATATCTCCTCATATGCCTCCTCTCCTTGCAGATGCTGCCCCTTCTTAAATATACTTGAGTAGATGCGCCAAATGCTCTCCTCATTGATTGAGTTTCTGGAACATGATGGGTCTGGGCATGTGATTGTTTTATTTCTAAAATAAACAATATCATAGACACGCTTCACATCCCTTTTCTAAAATTTGCTGAGATAAAAAATGCAGAAAGTCTCCAGTGATATTAAAATTATCCTATGGGTCAGCCATCAGAGTTTGCCCAAAGAATGACGCTGAACATATCCGTTTGTTTCCAAATTACAGGTGATAACATTAATTTCAGGGATGTCTTAGCTCCCTGGCTGCCTATGAAGTCTACATTTAGACCACTCCTATGAATCAACCTTTCCTATGAGGATAACACAGTATTTTGGTGTGAATAAGTGTTTCCTTAGCTCTGTGCACATTTAAGCTTTCCTTATATAAACTAATCACATGCAAAAAAAAAATTTAGCAGAAAAAAAAATGAAATCAATGTCCTAATGAAAATCAAATAAAATATGCAAGAAAAAAATCAGGCAAAGGTGAAGTTTCTGTTCCAAGTTCTGTCTCTCATTGTCACTGTCAGCTGTTCCCATAAAGACTTCTCAGAATGAAGCCCACATCACATCGCGTGGCATTGGCTCTCACAGCGGCAAGTCTGCTATCCATCACTAGAGCACCCAGAGTTGTAAACGCAGGAACGGGCATCAGTTTGTCAAATTCTCACAAAATATGTCCAGCATCTGTCATCAGTCACAGACTTTGAAGGACAAATGCAACAACCGCCTGGTCAAAGTAGTCGAGATGCAGAGGCAATAAAATTATTCCAAAGTTTCCTACTTTTCACCTTCTCAACTAGGAGAGATTCGCATGTTTGCCAGATGAGCTCTCTGTATGTTGCACTGACTTTCAGAAGTAAGGATCAAAGGGCTGTCCACATTCGCATACCCTTTACTCTTTTGCTAATAACGTCTTAAAGGGAAAGGAGGGAGGAGGCAAATCAGTTCCTTCTCCTAATCTCTCCGAGTAACTAGGTGAAAATCCATACTGAGAAAACCCGTGGACAATTGCTATTTTACACTAGCAAAAATACTATTAATCTGTCATCCTTTATCATACTTGGATGATCATTAAGCCAAGCAGGCAAGCTGTTAATGTTTACAATATCTGATATTCCCCAACAATATACACAGACTAATAGGAGGAAAACAACTCTAATCCTGCCCTACTGCCAGTGGGGATTAATTTCATTCAAATAAACATGTTTATGAAAATAAAGAAAAATTCCTTCTGCAAACAGCTGGTTAAATTTGACTTTTTTTTTTTTTTTAAATTCATCTAAAAAGACCAATTAGACTGGGTGCAGCAATTGTTCTTCTCCCCCTGCTGATGCTTTACTAATTGCTGATGTTGGTGTGTGTAAATACCAATTAAATCTGTTCCGATTTACTCTATTTAACTGGTGTTTAGATTTTAAGGGGAAAAATGGCTTTTTAAATTTATATAGACAGTGTGTGCCCTTTGTGATTTTCACAGCCTGTTCCAGTTATCAACAAATAAAGATAAATACAGAGCGAAATCTGTTTGGTACTCCCATAGAACAAACAGCCCTATTTACAAGGTGTTACCAAATACCTGGTATTTTATTATCGTTTATGTATTTATTTTTTGGCCATTAAAACCTAATCTTCTAGTCCATTTGGTCACTTGCTTGTGATTTCCTATGTATCAACCACAGAATAGTGACAATGATGTGGTAAATGTTATCTCGCCATTTTACCTCCGTGTTAATTGCCAGTGACAGTAATGACAAAGGGAGTGACAAAGAAGAATGTAACTCAAGTGGAGCTAAAGAAAGTATGAAAATACTTCCTTGAGTTTTATGTGCTTTACTTGACCCAAGCAAGCATCATTCCTTTAAATCATTTCAGATTGCTTTCTTCTGACATTTGGAGGATAATTTAGCAAGCTGGTTTGGTAAGGATGACTGACTACAGATGTAATAGTGGGTAGACTAAACCAGAGGTGAAATGAAAAGAATAAGGAATAGGAAAAAAAGCATTATTACATTAAGTTCAGAGGGATTAGATAGTAGATTACAAATAAAAATTGTATGTGACATGTTTAGGCTCAACTACAATTAAATATTGAAAGCTGGAAGGAAGCTGAAAATGAAGTTTCCTCTGTGGTGATTGTTTTATTAGGTTTAAAGCAGCGAAGCTCCCTCACAGAGCCTTTTGTGCCCAGCAGTCCCCCCAGCGCACCTCCGTCCTGACCTGGGGGGTTCAGCCTACGGCAGAGCGTGCCGGGAGCCACGCACAGATTGCGGATTCAGCCAGCTCCGAGATCACCGGCTGCCGAGGGCAACCTGGGAACTGGTGGGCAGCAGCAGAGTGGAGCCATGAAACCAAAGGAGCTTGTTTCATGCTGGATCCTTCACAGCTATCTAACTGAAGTCTTGTCAACTTTTTTTTTTTTTTTTTTGGCATCTTAGGTTAGGGTCTTTTTCAACCTCCAGTCATTCATCGGGGTTGCAGCTGTGCATTACAGCTGTGCTCACTGCACCTGTGAGATGGAGACAGCAAAAAGATGCATGAACTTCCTCTGCTCAGGAAAGAAGAGCAGAACTCTCCGGTTTCTGTCCAGGACTAAGATGAAAAAGTCTCAAACATTTAACAACTATACAGCAGGTTATGTGGTTGTGACTGGTTTCTAGCAAGCAGAGCATTTGCTCCAACTCTTAGTGCACTTCTAATGCAGCCCTCTTGATTCACCTTTTCCTGACATTATAATAAATCCAGGATAACCCTACCGAAGTCCTCATTTTCAGATTGGCTACCCCTGTAAAGTATTCCTAGTGGAAGTGGAGGTCTTCCATAGTGTCCTTACAGCTACTGATAGCAGGCTTGCTCTTTTTTGTTATCTTCAGTGAATCCTTCTGAAGGATTTAGAGGATACCTTTTAGAGCAGAACCTGAGATCCCTTCTTCACAGGTTGGATGCCAAAATAAAAAAGTTGTTAATATCCAAACCAGGATCCCCATATATCATAATACCTCTCTAGTACCACCGGTTATGTAGCAATGCCCAACCTAGGTCAAAATGAGTGCTGGTTTCTGTGGCAGTGGTTTGTAAGGCTCTTCCTCAGGGATTGGGCTATACCATACTGCAGCTTTTCCCAGTATTTGGTCAAATCCTAGGTTCGCAGCCCGAGAGATACAGCATCTTGAGACTGTTCTCATTTATAGTCTGGCCCAAACTAGCTAGTAATCAGTACTTGAATAAGGAAACCCTAGTTCAAATAAACATCCTGCACCACTCTTCGTGTCATACACGCAGAGACAAAGTTGTAGCAATGGTAGGGTACAAGGGGTGTGCCAAAGGGTCGAAGGGGGAGCCTTCAGAAGACTCCAGAGGGTGACTGTTACCTTTTGTCTTCACTGTTCTAAAACTGGCTTCAGCTTGGAGTGAGACTGCTGACCAGTGGAAATGAGGGGGAAGAGCATGGTCCAAACCGACATACTGTCCCAGGGGGTCAAAACGCCTTACAGAGCAGCCTAGGCACATCTCCAAATGAAGGTCTGCATTTTCTTCTCTTCAGCCTTTTCATGCCTCTCCATGATAGCAATGTGTCTCTGTATTCTGTTTCCTCTTTTTAAACAAGAAAGGAAAGACCATTCAGCCAGTCCTAAACCAAGGACTTCAATGCTCCCTTCAAATCCTATTCATAAAAGTATAAATACTGCTATGTGTATTTATTACATTGTAGTCTTCTTTCTGCCTACGCTTGCAGGTCCTGCTCTCTCGAACTGGGCTTCCATTTGCAGGATGTGAGGGATATAACACAAATCCTCAGGATTATTTTTCCTTCCCCTTTGTGCCTTGCACTATCACAAACTTTTCTGTGCTGAATAAACCTACATATTTTCTGCCAGCGTGTAACTGCTTCTTCTCCTCACATAATTTTATATCCTTCTCAGTATAATGCTTTATTAAGGTGTATAGAGTATTTTCAGGATAACCCTATCTCTTCGTGGACTTGACTCCCTTTGTTATCACCTCATTTTATATTTCACCTTGACAAGTGCAAGAGAGGGCATTCTGTGGACGTCACAGCCCAGAATTGTCTTGGTTCGAGTGTGATGTGCAGCACATAGCAAAACATGCGATAACAAATAAATGCATCAGTGATTTAGAGGAACAGCGAGGGTGATAACGTCACTTGTTAACCTCGATCCTTTGCTTATGATTTTAATCCCAATCGGTACAAAAGGTTCCATTTATTTCTCAGTCATCCCCCCAGCAAGCCTGCAGTCCATGTCTACTAGGTAATAACTTGCAGAAGCTGTATATGAAATAACATTTTAAATAAGGGAAGTCAACATCACATCATATCCCTGTTTTCTTCCTTCTATTTTCACCATCTTCTTCATTCACTGATGAGAAAGGTTAATATTAAACATTCTGTTAATGGTTGTCAAATCAATCATGGTTTTCACTGAGTTATGCTAGAAAGAAGCAACACACTTTATAAGAAATCAGAGAAGGGCTGAATGAGATAATGTAAAATCACTTATACAGGCACTCTGGAGATGGAACCCCGTTTAATATTTAATGTAGTCATTAACCTGAGAGTGGAAGGAAGAGGGTAATGGATGGCCTATTGCTTTTACCTACAGGACACGTTTCTGAAGCGAACTGTCTCCCCTGGGGCAAGTATCACACATGCCAAAAATCTATAAAGAGGGACGCAGATGAAAGGAGTTTGAGCAGCTTCAAAATTCCCATATGAGCATCGCAAAACCTGCGGGCAGACCAGGTGGTGAGACTTGCCACGCTACGCACAGCCGTGGGCCATTGCCACCCAAATGCTCAATTAGTTTATTATGGCAACAGACACACCATGCTCCTCAAATAACGAGCACATCTGCAGAAACTACAGAAAATAATCAATTATTGATGAAAAATATCTACAAGTAACATTACTCTCACCATTTCTTGTTCTTCTCTTTCTTTTTTTTTCATTCTGCCTAGATGCCCAGCTGTTAAAGATTACCCCTGAGAGCCAGAAATCCATGAACTAAATTTAACTACGAGAAACATGGGGAGGTGGGGTGGGGTGGTTTGTTTGTTTGTTTGGGTTTGGGTTTTTGATTTTGCATTTTTTTAAAGAAAAAGACGCAAAAGCACATTAAACATTTCCAGGTGACCTTCTAAATACTGTAAATATTTCCTGTGTGGCAACAGCACGGCTTACAGTAGGTTTCTATGCAGTGTAGCCAAGTTACGTGGTAACCATTGCGGTAACCGTCAGGGCACGTGCCCCACTGGCACAAGGACACTGTGCACAGGTGAGAGTTTACCCCAAAGGCTCAATGGGTTGTAGTGCAATGGTTTCCTTACCAGCACCACCTGACATGGCACCCGTCCTCCCAGTCATATGGACTACCCCACCCCCTTGCCCAATAAGAACTGGTCAGCATCCAGCCTTGAATTGCATTTCCCTGCCTTCGTGCTAATTAGAGAAGCTATCAGGTTGTCAAGTACCGGAGCAGGCTGCCCTGGGAAGTGGTGGAGTCCCCATCCCTGGAGGTATTTCAAAGAGGTGTAGAGGTGGTTCTTAGGGACATGGTTTAGTGGTGGATTTGACAGTGCTAGGTTAACAGTTGGACTTGATGATCTCAAAGGTCTTTTCCAACCTAAACGATTCTATGATCCTCCCACCTCCCTTGAAGTGCCTGTTTCTGAGCACACTGATGAAGCAGGGAACTGCTGCCATGCTGGTCCATCTGTTTTGACAGGTACAGAGAGCCAGTGTTGCATGTCCTTCTACAAAGCGAGTGTGTAGCCTGACGTGCTCCCATACATGAATGGTCTTCCTCAGCAAAGGGGATATGTTGGATGTTCTTCATTGCTGCTCTGACTGATAGTCACGCGGTTGGTGTATCTGCAGGTCAGTATAGCCACAACATACATCTGACCTAGAGGAGAGTGGGAAGATTGAAATTTCTCAGCAACAGCAGTGACAAATCTTTAAAAAATGCAGAAATACATGTTTGGGGTTTTTTTTCTGTCTCGTCCCTAACTTATAATATAGCACAGTACAGGGCATACATTGAGCTACAAGGTAAATATCATGTGCTATCAAAACCAGAGAAATTACAAAGTGCTAGCATTTTATTAACTTTTATGACAATACCTTATATTGTGCTAAACTCTATAGAATAGAGCCAGTTCCTTCCCTGAGGAACTTACTGCTATAGGGAACAGACACACAAAAGTCAAGATCATCCTTGGTCGCATCTTATTCACTATTTTCCATGAATGGATTAGTTTGGTAAATGCTTAAAAAAACACCAGTAATTAATGCTACAAGAGAAAGAGTAGCTTTCTTAAGAATGGTCTCTTCCTAAAGAAGTTTCTGTTCTACAGAATCAAAGACCAAGGTCCTGTATTTTGAAATTTCATTTTTAAAAAATCTAGTTTTTAAAAAAATAATTTACATTTTATTTCCAGAAATGAGCAGAATGTTACTGCATCATTAAGCTTTCAGGATAAGCAGTAAACCAAATTCTGATATGCCTGAGAATCTACACAAATGAAAATGCTCAGGTTGGATCTACCTATGCTTCTGAAATCTAATCTGCAGGCAACTCTGAGATGTTCCTGCAACTTTGCGTCACAAAGATTCTGGTACAGCTGGTCATCCACAACTCACATTGGATTCTATGTGAAGAAAGAGAAAAGAAAAATCACAGTAGTAGGAGTGTAGCAATGTAGGATCATAAATAAAGCACCTTTGTCTTGTTGTGAAAGGAGCTCCATCATCTTATCCTTAGTCTTGCACCATCATTTATCACGTGTGTAGTGTCATGGCTGCAACACTTCCCAGGTAACTAAAAAGGCAAGATACTTGCTAGAGAGAAATTACAGTCTAAATTAGGCCCATGAACAACAATCAGCTGTGAAGTTCAGAAACAGAAAGAAGCAAAAGACAAGCAATATTGCTCTCCAGGGAGATAA
The DNA here is from genome assembly GCF_000690535.1 of Cariama cristata. NCBI lineage: Eukaryota > Metazoa > Chordata > Aves > Cariamiformes > Cariamidae > Cariama > Cariama cristata. The sequence goes on along the minus strand of NW_009629241.1, from coordinate 96,219 downwards.
TGTTATTAATAACGAGTAAATCAGTACTGCATGCTTACTCTTAGCTCAATTAATTTATGATTATTAATACAACAATATTATGGATCCTGTAGCAAGCTAGGTGACAGAGCACAAATACATATAGTCAAGACAAAACAACTGAGAGTAGGCACACTCTTTTAGTTCTTGATTTTGTTTAGCAAATCACCTAGTACCTGTGAAATTCTTTCTTTGCTGGTACTGTGACTCAAACAAAAAAAAAGTTGTTATCCTGTGCCTCTGGCTGTGAGCATTGTTTTCATGGCTGAGCCTTTGTGAAGGCACTGGCTGTGTACTGAAGCACCCACCCATTCAAGTGTACAATGCTCAGAGACAATTTAAGGCAGGGATCCAGGGGGTCTACCTGGCTTGAGCTGGGGGACTGGACAAGGTGACCTCCAGCGGCCCCTTCCAACCTGAACCATTCCGTGATTCTCTCTAGGGCTGTAATCTTACCACTGGGTGCCTCAGACAATGTGGTCATGCATTCGTGCATGAGTGGAGAGTCCTTTGGAAGATGTGGCTACTGGCTTGATTCGCACAGAGACTGTGTTTCTGGTGGCTCTGTCTCCATCAAACCCAAATGTCTGCAGCAGAGAGAGCCGATGAGTTCACAGCCCATACTCATCCATCTCACTGTTTGAAGACAGGGACCTAAGTGTGTTCATCACACAGCTGCTTTGCTCTCCTGATGTTACTCTAGGGAGTCACCTATTAGAGCTGAAGATTCTGTCTTTCTAATAATTGGTATTTTTCTCTCTGATCTTTCAGCTTTTGTGGTTACCAGACGATAATATTTACTGTATTGGGTAATAAGAACAGTATGTTGAGCCACAGCAACAGAAAAACTATAAATCATTTGATAACATTAAGAGATTGTGGCTGAACTCAGACATTTCTGTAATGGTTTAGTGAATCTAAATGGAAAATAGCTATATTTCTGCACCTGTAATTTTTGCCCACATATGAAAAATGTTAAAAGAGGCAGAGTTCAGAGCCAGAGGGAAAGTGGCCTTTACCAAGAAAGATTTTTGTATAGTAATAATTAAAAATATATTTAATCACTAAAACAGGCTGATGAATCACAACATTAATGAAATCTTCTAGTAAGGTCAACTGCGTTATCCGTATTTATGGTAAGCAATGGGGACATTAAGATGAAATACTAAACTCTTAGTAGCTGAGGGAGGGGTAAGGAGGATATTTTAAAGCATACAACAAAAGCAGACTGCTTTCTATGTCTTTTTTTGAAGTTGCACTTGAAATTGATAGTGGCTTCTAATGCCGACAAAGCAGCAGACCTTTACAGTTTACACTGCTCTCACTGCGTTCCTCAGCTCAGGGTGAGCTTTGGTGTGTGTGAACATTCAGTGTAGTGCCAGGAAGCTTTGATGGTTTTGGGATGGAGACAACAACGTAGGTGTTTAAAATAAAACAGTGATACAGGAAGGTTAATCTTACTTTTCATTTTAAAACTAAAAGGAGATGATAGACAGACAGGTAGGTAGATAATATTTGTAGATTCTTCTAAGAACCCTGGATGCTCTGCAATGCCATAGACCCTGAGAGGATGCACGCACGAGTGCCGAGGCAGCCGTTTGGTGTGACTGCGACACCACTCTCGATAATCTTTGATGGATTGTGGCGATCAGGAGAGGTGCCTGAGGACTGGAGGAAAGCAAATGTCACTCCTGTCTTCAAGAAGGGCAAGAAGGAGGACCTAGGGAAGTACAGGCCAATCAGCCTCATCTCTAGCTGGAGGCCATTAACAAGCCGTGCAACCCAGCCGTCAATACTGGGTTCAGTACCATGCAACATCTTTATTCATGATCTGAATGATGCGCCGGAGTACACCCTCAGCAAGTTTGATGATGATACAAAACTGGGAGGAGTGGCTGATATGCTGGAGAGTCATGCTGCCATCCAGAAGGACCTCAACAGTCTGAAGAAATGGGCTGACAGGAACCTTATGCAGTTCAACAAGGTGAAACGTAAAGTCCTGCACAGCCCCAGGCACCAGTATATGCTGGGCATCACCCTGCTGGAGAGCAGCTTGGCAGAGAAAGACCTAGGGATCCTGGCAGACCCCCAGCTGACCACAAGCCAACAAAGTGTCCTTGCAGCAAAAAGAGGTAACGGTATCCTGGTTTGCACTAGACAAAGTGTTACCAACAGGGCAAGGGAGGGGATGCTTCCCCTCTACTCAGTGCTGGTGAGGCCACACCTGGAGTGCTGGGTCCAGTTCTGGGCTCCCCAGTACAAGAGACATGGACAGACTGGAGAGAGTCCGGTAAAGGGCCATGAGGATGACGCCAAGTCTGGAGCATCTCACACGTGATGAAAGGCTGAGCAAGCTGGGACCTTATCAATGTATATAAATATCTGGAGAGAGGGTGCAAAGAGGACAGAGCCAGGCTCTTTTCAGCGGTGGCCAGTGCCAGGATCAAAGGCAATGGGCACAAACTGAAAAAAAGGAGGTTCTGTCTGGACATCAGGATACACTTCTTTATTATGAGGGTGACCGAGCACTGGCACAGGTTGCCTATAGAGGTTGTGGCCCTCCTTGGAGATATTCAAAATCTGTGTGGACATAGTCCTGGGCAGCCAGCACTGAGTGGCCATACTTGAGCAGAGGGGTTGGACCAGACAACCTCCAGAGGTGCCTCCCAACCTCAACCATTCCGTGATTCTGTGAACAAAGATCAGAAAAGGATGCAGGACTTTTGCTTTGATGTCTCTAAAATCACGCTTATGTTCTTTGAATGGATAACATCCCACCTCGTTATGTAAAACATATTCTGGATTTGGTTCTTTATCAGGAATGCAAAGAAGAAAAAGAACTGTAGGAGGTGAGTATTCTTATTCACCTGTGACACTGTCAGCATGGAATGAAACACCCACTGGGGTTGCCCATCTGTCAGCAGTGGAGCCCAGTCACTTCAGGGAGGAGGACTATATAGACAAACACTGGAAATCGTGTGCGCAGGGAGTCGTCTGTGTCGGTGGACACGACAGCACAGGTTGCTTCAGTGGCCGGTCACCCATGGCTAGGCTGAGAATATGTTCTACCCAGGCTTGAAGTTGCCCTCATCATTTTTCCAGTTGCCTTTAAAAAGTTTAAGTATAATCAGTAGCTTATTTACCAAGAAAGAGATCTGGTTTTCTTACCATACTTTTCAAGGCTAGCAGTCCCGGTGCTTAAAATCTGACACCACAAATGGATTTCCTTTTTCCTTACAGCAAAGTTTATTACATGGTATTGATGAAGCTTTCATTATTGGCATTTATTTACAACATTTTCAGTGATGAGTAGGAGATTGGAATGTCTCGGTGTCATGAATTGCAGCTCATACTGCATCTCCCAAACACAAAAGCAGTCACAGTAATTAAAAATATCAAGTTTAAGTAAGGATTATGCTAATAGTAACTCTTTGCTTTTGTTTACAATTAAGACAATACAATACAATCAATATTTTCACCAGAGGAAAAAGCAAAGCGTTTAAATAAAATCAATCTTTATTTTATTGTCAACCAAATAATGAATAAAAATTGATCATTTTTGATAACAGCACAGGTTTGCTTGCATTGATTTTATCGACAGTAACATGTGCCATTATGACTCTTACATACAAGCAAAGAATGAGACTGATGATTTTATGTTAGGACATGAATATTAACCAGTTTAATTGCTTGCATTTCTACAACAATAGGTTTTCCACAGAAAATTCAAGTAAATAAAAACACATTCTCCTTCCCAAGTAAAACTTGCCATTTAGATAAAAAATATTGCATACTTCTTTTGGCCAGTACCAGTATTAAACTAAGATGTGATGCGTTCAACATAGAAAATGAAAGTATTGGTAGAGAGGAGGTTAAGTGAGCCATATGTGCAAAAATAAGAATGATGTAAGAAAGTGTGTAAGTCTTACACTATTATCTGATCTTTATTTTTCCAAGGGAATAGTTTAGCAATATTTCCAATAAATTATATTAACTCTATAATGTAAATATGTATGATATACATGAAAACATGTCAAAACTAGAGTATATACTTAATTTTGTTTTTAAGAAAGTACCTTTAAATAGGGGCTGATGGCCTAAATAAATCATGATTAAGCACAAGAAAGACATAATTATTCTTACTGATGCTCAAAAAAAAAATATCCAATGGTGTAATGAAAAGAAACGAGAAGGAAGGATATTAAACACTGAGCTAAGGGTAATCTTAGTAAATTCACTTTTGAACTCACATTTTATATGCGGTAGGAAAGAGCTTAAGGTTCTGATTATCCTAAGTGCTTAAGCACCTCTCTAATTCCTTTGAGGCCAACGGGAGTTGAACATGTGCTTCTCTAAGGCGAAGCAGGCACCCACGTGCACCGTGACAAGTCAGAGCCCGTACGGACACGTTTGGGTCGACCTTTTAGAGCTCTCCCAAGACAGCCGTGGGATGGAGACTCAGCCTGGAGCAGTTGTCTGACTTCACAATGGAGCTCGAGGATATTCCATGCATGCCCCACTAAGGAATTTACATACACAGATGAGAGATTTTAGGGATAACACTAGTCCCCCAGGCCCAGGTACATGACAGACATTATCTAACATTCAAGCCCTACTGATAATTAAATACATCTAGGCTCATCTATATCATGCTGTACTTGGCAACATCCTTCATTGTATAAGGAGCCCACTGCACCCCATCGTCCACCCTGGCCTTGATGCATCAGCAGACTTAGCCTAGCAGTACTAGCAACGCACTGCACCCCATCGTCCACCCTGGCCTTGACGCATCAGCAGACTTAGCCTAGCAGTATTAGCAATGAGGGGGAAGAGATGAGATGGAGTAGAAGAAATAGGCAAGAAGCTGGTTCCCGCACAATCCCATGGCGCAGTGCAGATAACCATGTCGTTATCTGATCGCTTCGTCTCTTAAGTGCAAGCACCAGCCTTGCGC